>NC_136626.1:29117792-29123633 GCF_933228915.1 Telmatherina bonti
CAAAGCCAAGGGGGATTCCTGGGACTAATGTTTAACAGGGCGAAACTGGCCTGCACCATCAATTGTAGCTCTTTCTGCAGACACTGTGGTTTACTCTAGATAGCCGGGGCGAGCTTCAGAGATAAGCGTCTCAGCCCGCCTGTGGGAAAGATGAAAGCATTCTCTTTAAGGCTCACTTCTCTGTTTCTTCTCTCCTTCTTATGCTTTAAATGAATAATGTGTTTGTGAGAGAAGAAGATTGAGTGAAGTGCCTTAAAACCATGAGATTGTGGGTGCAAAGGTTTTAAGTCAAGCAACAAGTCAGTGTGAAAAGTATTTCCAGCATGCTTAAATGAAGCAATGATTCGCAAAGTGTTTAGCTTCATAAGAAGGGATCCCAAGAAGTTTGGAGTTGTTAGAGATGATTGGGCATTTGGAAAGCAGTAGTAGAGAAGTAAATGAACCTCTGACTTGTTTTGAACTACATCTACTGCTGTGCAGATGAAATTGTCCTGAAGTGCAGGGGAACTCATATAATGGAGTTCCAAGTTGAGAGCGTCAAGTTGAGACAACATTTTGCTTCATGGTACCATGTCAAACAGCATTGACTACAGTAATTTCCAGGCTATTTGCCATCCTTTTTTTTTAAGGACGCTTAAATAGTGAGGCAGCTACTTTACAGATTTACTGGTTAACAAGTCATTTTGCACTTCATGCACACACTCATCATTGAAAATTCAAAGAAATGCATATGATGCAGTCTTCAAGATAAAGATGTTGTTAAGTAAAAATGTGTTTCTTGAAGAAGGACATGGAGCTGCTGCTGCTGGTGAAGGTGTGGCTTAAATTCAGGAGCGCTCTATAACTTGGATATTATGGTACATAACAACAGACTGTTGTCATTAAAAATACTCTGAAGTTGTGTGTTTTTATAGTTTCTGCACTTTTTTTGTTGAACAGAAACTATGTTTATTGGAAAAACATTTCTGTGTGTAACAGGGTGATTTTCTGAGAAATGTGCCTCTAGGAGGAAAAATGAGTAATCTGTCTGCACTTGTCAAGTTATACATATAGAAAAATAAAAGGTGTCAATAAAAATTGGTCCTGGATGAACTCTGCAGCATGACAACAAGCACTAGTGTGCAGTAAAGCAAGAGAAATGTGTATTTTCTGATTAAGGAAAACAGAATCCTGCAACAGATGCCACAGAGTAACAATCTGGTGTTACTTATTCTTGGTCCTTCAAAATGCCTTAATCGTCTCCTTTGTCTTTATCACCTTTTCAGACACTTGAGTCCTAAACTTCAGTCTGCTTAAGGAACGACCAGTTAATGTTTAGAGCAGTGTTGCTGCCAAGCACATGTGTATTGAAGAGAGCTGCTCCTGCTTTAATTGGAAAGGTGCTTTTTATGAGGTCAAATCATAAATAAAACCCAGAAAATTATTTTCAGAACATTTCACCGTTGGTGGCATCACCTTCGGTCTTGTGTGTCAAGTGTAAATTTGTGTATATCAACACTCATTTAAAGACCTGTCCATGTTTGTGTCCTCTTGGGGTTTAAACACATCGTAAGCATCCAATGATGAAAACTTGTGTACTTAAGTGTGTGAAGTAAAACATTTTTCAGCCTGATTTGATGACAGCTTTGGTTTAATAGCTGGCCATCATCCTGTTTTCTGTGTTTACACACCCTGAATGCATTTGCTGTGTACTTAAACAGGTAAGTCTTTCTTTGAAACATTACATTTTTATTCAATAAAACTCACACTCAGCTAGTTTATCACCGTCATTTCTTCACCTTTTTTTGTCACATTTTGCAAAAGTTGTGGTGAATCTGTAACATGCTATGTCACCTAACATGCACACATTCAAAAGCACTCTTATCCGCAGGACAGCCACACACAAACAGACCTACCATGACAAGTCCTCTGAGTAACTGTAGATTACAAAGCTGTCAAACTGGCTGCTGGAGGGAGCCAGTTAAATCAGGGGATGTTTTGCTCATGGGTTGCCTGACCCTGACCACACAAGCACAAGCCCTCACACACTAACACACCTTCACATATACAGAGACTGAATTTTTTACAATATCCTTCTGAAAAAGACCTGAAACAAAAGCAGGTTACTGTTAAATCTACGGCTGCCACGAGGCCTGAAGGAGTACACATGCACACACAAACACGCTGGGACTAATAGTGCAGGATATGCAGAGGCATGCACCACGCTAATCCCTGACACACAGGTATGAAAAAGATTCCACTGGAAAACCGCTGGCATATTTCACCCTTTCCATGGATCTCCAAGCTATTAATAAACAGTATGTGTGTATGTGAGTGAGTGGGTTTGTAAAAGAATACATATATATATATATATATATATATATATATATATATATATATATATATATATATATATATATATATATATATATATATATGTATATATGTATATATATGTATATATATGTATATATGTATATATATGTATATATATGTATATATATATATATATATATATATATATGTATATATGTATATATATGTATATATATGTATATACTGTGTGTACATGTGTGTGAGTGTGTGAACAAGTGGGAAAGCTCCTGTGCATGCACTTTAGATAGACAGAGGATTCATTGTGGGGCTGTGTCCCTCAAGGCACTGGAATCTGGCACATTGTCTTTGTCGGAAACTCAAACCATTTACAACTCTCGACTTGTTTTGATCCTTTCAGAAAATTCCATTTCCTGCGGTCGTTTGGGGAGCGACTGCAGAGAAGCCTCTGGAAGGAAAACCCTCATTATTGCTCCAGTGAGTGGGAAGACATGACTTGAAGGTCAGTGCCAGTCTCACCAGTGGAGTTTCCCTCCTTAACTGGGCTTTAAAAGATGGCTGTTGGTTTAGAAATAATTTTTAAAAAAAAGTAATTCTTGGACATGATGTGAAGACATTTGCATTGATCAGCACAAAATATTTAATCATTGTTTTTAGTGATACTTTCATATGCAATCCAGTCCTTACCCGTCTGACCAGTTCATGTTCACCTTTTCACTGACATGCCCACTGAGTAGGAAGTCAGTCCCTCGCATCATGCGAGGATGGAAGTGAAAGCAGTGTCTCCACCCTGTGTTTCTGCTGTGTTTTTCTGTGTGCTCATGCACACAGATTGTGAATGTGATTGTTTTTTAAATTGTGTGTTTGAATGTGAGGTAATGCCTAAAGCAGATATGCTCAGTGCAGAAACACCAGTGCTCCAGAGATACAAATATGACATCAGCTAATGCAAATTTCATGGGCAGCGTGAATCAAAGAACTGGAGCATGATAAAGTAGAAAGTGTGAGCTGAGCCTTTGGAGAATAACCTGAAGTTACACTGGTGGATGTAACACTGTCAAATCTTTTTGGGGGATTTGTTTAGGACTGTTTCTTTTGGAGAGGAGGGGGCTGGGGTGTCTTAGGGTCATGGTTAGGTCATGTAGCAGGAAAGTTGTATTTCAGTAGTTTATTTCAGATTATTGATGGCTGTCTATATATTCTTGTTCCAAGCTAAAATTATGAGAGTCATCTGTCGAAATACACATAAAACAACCCCTCGGAGGTGTGTAATGAGCTGTTCACATGTGGTAAGTTTTCACATAAGAATCTTAAACTGTGTATTTTTCAAGATTAAACACTGACACATTGTCCAGTATTTATGCCTGGCTCGACTGAGGATGAATAAGTTTGATAACTGTCACAAAGACGATGGCTCAGTCACCTTTTCTGGTCAGCCAAGATTTGGTTTTCCAGTTTTTTTCTGTGCGCTCAGTATGAATGGAAGCTGCATGCATACAGTTGCATGAGCACAGCTGAACACTGAACTGTTGGCATGAAGGGAAAAAAGCACGACTTGCAGAGAAAGAAATAGTGAGAGGGAGGTTATTTGTGTATGACAGAGGGAAGCCTGTATCTGTAGCGTGTGACACACAGTGCTCTCTCTGCAGCAGCCAGTCCACAGTTAAGGGACCTCTGCCAAGGGACAGAATAGCCTGTCTGTTTCCCCACTCTATTGAATACGATTGACAGCAGGGCTTCTTTTGTGTGTGCATGTGTATGTGTATGTGTGTGTGTTTGTGTGTGTGTGTGAGAGAGAGAGAGAGAGAGAAAGATTCTCTGCCTATGTGTGTATCAAACTGACAGATTGACAGAAATGCATCGCATGAAAGAAAATGTAGAGAAATTACCATCTCCACAGAGAAAAGACAATCTTTCTTTTTCTGTCAAATTTTCTGTTTCTTTACAATTCCAGGTTCAAGAAACGGTCTAAATTACACAGGAACACAGGAACACAGGAAGACATACACACGTTTCACGCACATCTTTGCAAACCGTTTAGTTTACATTTAAATAAACAGTCTCTGCAGAGTAAGCTGCAGTTTATTTGTCCAGTGTGTTAAATTACACACTTAAATACACACACACAGCACGTGCACATATACCGATCTCATCTGTCATACTTCCAGAGTGTCGGGTTGTGAAGAGCAGAAATACACGCCTCACCCCTGACCTCATGGCGGTCTTTCAAAGTTGTGAGGCCTGCAGAGAAATAAAGTGTATATCTGAGACTGCTTTACTCAGAGGAAGGCAGAGATCAATGTGAGGCTTTTAATATGAATGTGAGGTAGTCAAAGCATCTGTAGAGTAGTTAAAGAGCTGTCAATGATAAAAAAAAAAAAAAATGTTTGCATGCAAGAACAACATACAAAGTACAGGTTAAAAATAAATGCAGAAGTAACTATAAGTTATTTTGGGGAACTGGTTTATAAGTTTGTTAATTTTTGGAGTGATTCAGTTCATTTCTTGATCTCAGTCTTGAATCATGATGTCCACATAATTCCCAATCAGAAGACACAATGGACTGTTCCACAAATTTTATAAGGCATCGGCTATTAAAAAGTACACAGTAGTATAATAAAAAAAAATAAAAAAAAAATTTAATAAGGTCCTGCGTTATAACAATCAACATTAAAGGAGTATTCTTTAATTTTTCTTTCTTTAAGGATTGTACAGTATGATTGAGTCAACGTCATACCTGCAGTAGATAATAGTTATTACTGCTCATAATGAGGCCATCAGATGATCATTTTTCACCATCTAAATTAAAATCAAGCAAAGAAATTCACAGAGAGAGCTGTGTTGTGGACAGTTGCACCACTTCTTCATCAGACTGGATGATGCCCTATAGATCCAGTCAGTGTAACATGTCTGAGACAGAAGAGATGGGGTGTAAATATCTGCAATGTGATTTTCTGCTCGAGCCGCAATGAAACTTTTGTAGGTTTGACTTGTTTTGGAATGTGAAAAATTTCCCTCATCTGATGGATCTAAATGTATTTCATCAGGGTTTGGCGTCAAGCCCAGCAAGAAAATGATTTTCTCTGGATTTACCTTGTATGTTTAATGTCTTTTTGGTCCTGCATTACCTATATCATCAATAACACACAGCTCAACCAACTCCAAATGCTCCAAAATGGACATGCGACTCAACCATAGACTGTATATAGAGATGGGCAGAGTCTCTGTGACGTCGCCCATAGGTTTCTGAAGTGCTGAATTGAAGCTCGGTGGGCGGTTCCTACAATCGCCATCTTGGCAGAGGCATGCGTTTCGTCGCACCTAGAAAATTCATATAAGGACAAAGAGGTGGAGCTGAGAAGGGGGCTGTGAGCGTCATGGTGGATGATTGACATCGAGCGAACTCTGAGTTTTCTGTAGCTAAGAGCTTACCAAGCTAACCCAGAGATAACGGGAGCTAACCAGCTAACAGAGGTAAGCGGTCTAAAGCTAAGTCACGTTGTTAACCGGCTAAAAACCGCGGTTGTT
>NC_136626.1:29123833-29181333 GCF_933228915.1 Telmatherina bonti
AACTGATCTTCAATACCTGACCCGAGTTGTTGGGTTCACCAGGCGTCAGACCCGGCAGGGTTCAACCCTGGACAGGTCGCCAGTTCTCGGCAAAGCCAGCACAGAAGGACAAACAATTCATGCTCACATTATTTCCTAGTGAGAATTTAGAGTGATCCGTTAATCTAACATGCAGGTCTTCAGATGATGGGAGAAAGCCAGAGAACCCACTCATACACGGGAAGAACCTGCAAACTCTGCACAGGAAGGCCGCTGTTAAAACCTTTCCCAGCCGAGACTCTAACTGGCAACCTTCTTGCTGTTCAGCTGCAGTGCTACCCACTATGCCACCGTGGAGCTTCTTGCTTAACATTACATTAAATCTCATAATTTTTTATACAGATGACACTCAGTTGTACAATTAAATTACGAAAAAAGTTATAATGCTGTGTCCCATATCTATCAAATGTGAAATGTTATGATTAGGAAATCTCATAAACCCAGATTTTATTATGTTAGATAATAAAACTCACAAATTTTTACCATTTCATTGGAATTCACATTGAATGTTGTGGCAGCAGCATAGCCTATAAAAAAAAAAAAAAAAAAAAGAAAACTGGGAGATATTCACCATTGTGCAGCATGATTAAGGAATGTTGTCCCGTTCATGTATGTAACAGCATTCAAGCTGCTAAGCAGTCCTGGACCTTCAACTCTGGACTGTTGGTTTCATCATGTGATAGGTAAGGGCTTCCCAAACAGACACTGTGTAAATGTGAGCACATAAAACCTCCATGTGCTTTTTAGTATTGATGGAGCCTTAGGATATGTGGAAGCTCCACACACCATAGTGACTAAAGCTCATATGATCAGAGATACAGGTTTTTAACTGTCTACTGATGAATGGATGGTCCCTCTACTTTCACAACATCTATGGTATTTACAATGAATTTCACATTTTGACTCATCTGACAGAGAAACAGTTTTCCAGTTTGGCTCAGACCATTTAAATGAGCTTTGACTCAGAGAAAGGTTGTATTTCACCATCATCTTCACATGTGGCTCCCTCCTTTCATGCTTGAGCGTTAAGCTGCATTTGTGGATTTCACAGAGAACTGTGTTCACAGACAGTGATCTCTGGAAGTCTCCCTGAGCCTGTGAAAAGATTTACAGTCAAGAATTATGCCAGATTTTTAAGCAATTCTACCAAATGAACCTCTACCCCCCCCCCCCCCCCCCCCCCCCCCCCCCCATCTGTAAGGTAATTTCTCATTATTTTTATATTCTATTGGGAATAATGGGATTATGACATTTGGGAATCATTGCATTCTGTTTTTATTTACATTTTATCCATCTTGGAGCTCTTCAAACACCTTGGGTGCATTATGTTTTTAGTTACTTTCAAATCCATTGTGTTTTAAATTATTCCTTCTTCCTGAAAGCCTTTGACAACAGCTAACATATTCATCCCTCATATTGCAGCTTTAATACATCTCTAGACCAACCTGCCTAATCACATTTTTTGAAAAACACTTCATAAATGTGTTTAAACATAAGTGCTGTTAGATGATCCTTTATTTCTCTTTTATAAGTCTGCACTCACTCATAATTGTTATTGGTGTGCCGATGGTTATGCATTATACTTCCAATTGCTGTCATTGGGATCTACCTTCTCTTTTTGATCAATACCTAAGTTACATCTTCAAGCACAGAAATGTCTGTATTTCCATTTTTTTAATGAGAAAATTGAAAAGGCACATGAAAGTATAGTCGTACGGCAGATCAACAACAATCAAAGATAAAAGATTGTATCAAAAATTCATCACATAGTCACTTGTTCAGTTCAAATGCAATAAAATGTAGAATGTTATTATGTGTAAATGGATGAGATGACACTCTGGACATGTCAGGAAAAATGGATCAGAACTAACATACACAGGAAAGGGTTACAGGGAAAAGCAGAGCAGGGAGCAGTTGGACCTGAGAGCGCAAGCAGCTGTGAGGAGGTGCAGTTTGTCCTTGTTAAACCCGTGGCCATATGGTCGGCATCTGAGCTGGTTCTGGAGGTGATTTTTATAACTGCTTTTATAGCTTGGCAAGCTTGCACTGCTCCAGAGCAAAAAGTGCCATTCTACCTGCCAGGGCATGGCCCCTCAGCCGTCCGAGAGGAAGAAACATAAATGACGTCCTGAACTTTGTTCTACATCTTATAATATAAAAAAGCATCAACCTCATTTGTCCAGAAAAGGGATGAGTTGAAATATGCAGAAGTAGTGACGTTATTTTCCTTCGCTTTTTGTCTTTTCTTTATTATTACATTTCTTTTTCTACTCCTCTACCCATCATCCATGCCTCTCGGTCCTTTTGCTCGATGATGAAGCGTGTCTCTGAAATGAAAACAAACATGATGGATAGGCTTCAATAACTTTATGTGCACTAAAGACCTTTCTAGAAGAGTCTATGTTGAGTGAAAAAAGATCACAATTTCGGCTTTAAAAACAGTAAAGGGAAATGTGGAAGCCTATTCTGCTTCACCATCACATGTACCCCATTACTTGGCCATTACAATCAGAGATAAATGCTTAACAAATAATTATGCTTGATACTAACAACAGTGATTACTGCATTTTTAAGATATGCTAAACAACCTCAGTACCTTGCTACATTCTTTCTGTTTCCTTAAATAGTTGAAAAACCAGCACTGCTTCTAAGTAAAGCCACACTATGGGAACCTTCCCTCATTCAGAGTCACACACATACATTATATCTGCCATGAAGCTCATTTCTTTTCATCTTTTCCCACAAAGTTCATTAGGTTTTCCTGCCGTTGTTGCTCGAGTTGCCAAGCCTCTGCAGCAAATTGCATTTCTCAGGCTTTTCTCTCAGCATTTGAACTGGAAATATGAAGGGGATCAGGTTTCTACTGAGGGGAATTAGTGAGAATGTGCGCTCTCTGTGAGACTCATGAGTGGATAGACGTTTGTTCTGCAAACTGCTATCAATCAGCGCTTTCCAAGTGTCAAAAGACCGGTTTCTTGTATAAGTCACCTACATCTGCTCTTATGTGTGTTCTAACAGGAAGCAAAGAAAACACTCACAATGCATTTTGGCAAATTTTGACAATACAGGCGTTTCTGCAGTCTGTTCTTCCACCCTCAGAGTGAAAGAAAAACAGTGCAGACATGAGCTTTTAGTTAGAAAGCAGCAGTCTCACTGCGTGTTGCAGCCAGTTTAGTCTGTGAATGAAGCTTGAAACTTTCAGTTAAACCTCTCAATTTCTCATTTTCCTCATGTTTGTGCGCTTTATAAAATAGATCATGAAACCCTGAGACAAGTGGACATCATAACTTAGCTAAAAAAAAAAACTTTTCAGCCGGAGTAAATTTGCATGGATGTGCCTCAGTCCATTTAAAGCACATCCATTCATCTGCTCTTACATCTGTTTTGGGCCACTGCACAGAGATGTGACAGAAAACACTAAAATAAAAGAAAGGTTTGGAAAAGGTGCAACAGTAAAAACAGGGTATGGTAAAGCGCAATGGAAACTTACTGTCATGATGTGTGTTTTGTATTTTCAGTTTGGGTTTCTTGTTTTGTATTTTTAGTTTTGGTCTTCTCTGTTTAGTTCTCGTTTCTTGTTTAGCCTTTATTCCTGTTCATTAGATTCACCTGGTCTCGTTTAGTTCATTCACCTCACCTGTGTCTCCTTTTCTTCCTGCATATTTATATCCTTTGGTTTCTGTTCCCAGTGCTGCTCCATTGCTTGTGTTTCCTTTTGTTCATCTCCCCATGTTATTTGCCCTCGGTTAAGTGGGTTTTTTTTTTTTTTTTTAATAAATAAATCATCTAGACTCTAAATGTCTGGCTCCTGCCTCCGCATTTGGGTCCTTACCTCTTGACACTTACTTGTTTAATAAATCCTGACTTATAACAAGTCAGTACAATCCTGAACAATATCACACAGTAATTACTTCATCTTTAAACTGAAAAGTTGAACAATTTCACTTTTAGATTAAAAAAAACATATACTTCAAAGAGACTATGAACACACATACAGTCTCTGTAGTTTGTCACACAAACTGAAACACAAAGAAAAAGACTGAAACGAAACTTAGTGAACATGATTTTCACTTAGCTGCACCTGCACAGAAATATAGAAAGACTTTTGAACCATAGAACTTTGTTTGTCTGCATGTTTTAATCGTGGCACCGCATGAGAAACAACCACCAGTGGAGCTGAAAACCCTTTTCACTTCTTTTTTTTTTACAGTAAAGTTATTGGTAAACTTCCTTAAATTGTATCATTAACAGAAGATTATTTGCAAAGTTTTGCTTAAGATGATGCTTGTCTCTCTGTGTTGACCTTGCTATGGACCAGTGACTCATGTAGGATTTACCTTTCCTTTTGCAGAAGCTGCTGCGACAGGCTCCAGACCCCACAACCCTACATTGGAATACATTGGAGTAGACAATGGATGGAGGGATGGCAATGGATGCCTTGAATTATCATTAGATATCAAAGCTTCAAAAGAATGTATGACTCTGCAAAATGTCTACTTTTATGGATGCTACCCATGCATACATTAGCCAAATGAAACAACCAGGATCACTACAGTAAATGCATCTTCCTGACCTTGAAATGCAGAAGTGTAATTATTAAGATAAAGGATTGCATTAGTGCAAAGGGTATTGGGAAAGTGACATTAATAGATGGTATCATAAATGTCTGTGGATACACAATCTGACAAGGTGACTCACAGTCTCCAGAGGTTTGCAAAGGGGGGCAAAAGAATGAGACTTTGACCTGGCCAAGTATATTACCTGAGTTGAGGTCAGTGAGGCACCTTCGCAGCTTTTTAAAGTGAAAGATGGTGCAACACAATCCATCCAGCAAAATGCTGCTGAAAGTGAATTAAATCTGTCATTTAAAATTGTAAAGTATTGAAAAGGATGGACTGCTTGAATGTAAGGAAAAGTGTCCTACTCCATGTGTACTGAGCTTTAACCTTAAGGCCTGTGTTTTAACAAAGAAAATCAAAGCTTTTAGGTTTTATTATAAATAAATTTTTTTTAAAAACAATTTCTCTGTGCAAAACCGATAAAATATTTACTTAGCATGGTTATAATATGTACTTGGACCACTCAGAGTTTATGGAAATATGAAAGGACTTGTATTTTCTTCTTCCAGTTTTGTGGAAATACTATTCAAATGTGGGCGATATATATTTTTTTGACAGACATTTTCATACAGACTTAGCTTTTAAAGTTTTATTTTACACTAAACTGCACTGAAACACCTGAAACTCTTTTAACATGCCCCCCTGTGGAGGACAAAAGCAAATCAAGAACAGACAGTCCAAGATCATAAAAGTCTATTTCATCTTTGATCTTCTCTCACATTATCTGTCAAGTTCCATCCATCGACCTGGCAACAGCGATGTACTCCAGTTCAAAGTGAACAGATGCTGACGCACATTTCTTCCGCCACGGTGACTACGAACAGCAGTCTTTTATCTCTGTGTCAGGTAACCACAACAGCAGGGGTTGTGTTCATGTTTACATCATGATAATAGAGTCTCAACTCACCACACGGCCGCGTTCCAACTCTCTTTCCCTTTCATCATGACGTCTTGTGGATCGTGGCCAGCAAACTGTTCCACATCTCCTCCACCCTCCTTCTCCCACTTGCTGTCACATAAAACCTGACCTTCAAAAACTGACTTCAGGCCCACTTCATATGTATGTTGTGGTTTTGGCAAGTAACAGAAAGGGGGATTTTGTTTTTTAGCACAGACTTGCAATAAGAAATGCATCGGTGCACTTGTAGAAAAAAGTTAGCTGAAATCTGAATCCCTGCCAAACTATTGTAAGAGAAACTACTCCGCCTGCAGCTGTCCTGGAAATCTTTCCCACCGCTCGTTTCCCCCTGCACATCTGTCCTTATTCCTCCGCTTGATGATGATATGATCACCAAAACAGAGAAGTTGTCTCAGCACTTTGGGGAATCTGGCCACACACTGACATTAGGGAGCCTCTGTGCACAAACAGTGTATGATGGATTGATATGTTATGAAATCTAAAAGTGTGTTTTCCAAAGAAAGAAAGAAGCAAGGTGGAAATAACTCCCAAGCTGATGCACATGGGGTGAAATAGAGGAGAAAGGAAGGGACATTAAATGGAAAATGGCTGTGTGCCAAGTGGCAAAGTGCCCTTTTAGCTGTCTGCTTGTTTTATATACACTCCTCCATCACAAACATTGCTTTGGACAAGCTTTGGTGTGCCTCCTAAAACTTGCTCTGCTTACCATAAAATGTAAAAGACCTTGTATCACAGAGGGGCGGTGGAGGAGGGCCTCTTGTGTTAAGCACAAAGAACAGCGAGACATGTAATTTAGATTGCAGCCTGACTTCCTGTCAGAGGCTCATAAAGAGAGATGATAGCACACTCACAGAGATGTGCCTGTCACGGACATCTTGACAAATCTGCTCTATGCGTGAGTGTTTGAGTGCGTGCCCGTAAGAGCGCTCATCATTCAAACTCCTCTCCTCCCTCTGCATTCAAAGAAGTGCATTGTCTGTTCTTATCTGTGTATCAGTGCAGAGGGAGGAGAGGAGGAGGAGCTGACAGGTTGTAGTTACACCTCCTGTAGCCACCCCGCTTTTAAGCTGTAAGTTATATTCACCTTTTAGTGCGGACAAAACAGGCATAGACTTCATATTACTAAATGATGGATGTTGGTATTGATGGGGAAGACTGGGGTCATCTTCATCAGCTGAGAGTGATGAGGGACAGAGAGGTGACAAATGAAGGGAAATGAGTGAACAGAATCTATTTCCTTATTGAACATGCAGGCTGACTGACTGGTCTGATGAACAGAAACTGAAAAGGCCTTTATTCATCTCGCCTGAACAGATATGAACAATTTGAGGCCTATTTTTTTAGGCCTCTTAATAAAATTTTATGCCAAAAATGAACAGAGTTTATGTTTTCAAGCAAAAAGTTTACTTCACAAGTGTCAAACTCATTTTATTTCAAGTGGGTCTCACCAGTAAAATATAGCGTAATAATAGATAACGAAAACTCCAGATCTTTTTCTTTTCTTTTTTTTTTTTAATGGCAAATAAAACATACATTATCAAGATGTCTTTGTTTAATTCATTATCCTTTTAGGAAACAAATTACAAACAACCCAGAAATTTATTGAGATGAATGAATGAGTGTTGTCTGATCAATATTCAGCCTCCATTTGTTATTTTTATGTGCATTGCAACTAAGAAATCACAATGGCTCTACAAAATCACAAAACATTTGATCCCAGGTATCTGAAAACTGCAGCACTTCCCATTGTATTTAGACCAACATGTCAAGAGCCAAAGGTTTTTTAAATGTACACACCTCCACATTTCATCTGTGTAATAATATATGAACATAAAAAAATGATACTTCACATGGAAAAATGAGGATTTTTAGTAAATGTCTTCTGCTTCATTTTGCATTTATCTAGTTTGTCCCACAGGCCAAACTGGGCCTTCTGGTGGGCTGTTTTTTGGCCCCTGAGTCATACATTTGACATCTTTGGTCCATTTGGACACTTTTGGATAAGAAAACACAAAAGGGTTAAATACAGAAAACTAAAATAAAGACCTGCTAGATGCCTACAGAAGCAGAGCAGGCTGGTATTTCTGTCTCTCTTGTGGATGTGAAAACATAGTTTCATGAAGCAGATCTGCACTTCTGTTTGTAATGTACAGGTACATCTCAGAAAATTAGAATTTTATGAAAAAGTTTAATATTTTCCGTCACTCATTGCAGAATGTAAAATCCTATATGTTGTATCAATTCATTTCAGGTTCACGTCAACATTTATTTCTTGAAATTTCGATGATTGTGGCTTATAGATAATGAAAACCCAAAATGCAGTGTCTTAGAAAATTAAACTATTACATAAGACTGATGGAAACAAGAATAATTTAAACAGAGATGTCAGGCTTCTGAAAAGTATGTTAATTTCCATGCACTCAGTACTTGGTTGGGCCTCCTTTTGTATAAATTACAGCATCAATGCGGCGTGGCAATGGAAGCGATCAGCGTGTGGTGCTGCTCAGATGTAATGGAAGCCCAGGTTGCTTTGATAGCAGCCTTCAGGTCATCTACATTGTTGGGTCTGGTGTCTCTCATCTTCCTCTTGACAATACCCCACAGATTCTCAATGGGGTTCAGATCAGGTGATTTTGTTGACCAATCGAACACAGTACCACCATGGTCATTGAAGCAGCTTTTGGTACCTTTGGCAGTGTAGACAGGTGCCAAGCCCTGCTGGAAAAAAAAATGTGGCATCTAAATACAGCTTGTCAGCAGAAGGAAGCATGAAGTGCTCTAAAATGTCCTGGTAGATGGCTGTGTTGACTGTGGACTTCAGAAAACACAGTGGAGCAACACCAGCAGATGACATGGCTCCTCAAATCATCACTGACTGTGGAAACTTCACACTGGACTTCCAGCAACATGGATTCTGTGCCTCTCCACTCTTCCTCCAGACTCTGGGACCTTGGTTTCCGAATGAAATGTAAAATTTGCTTTTATCTGAGAAACAGTCCGGTTCTTTTTCTCCTTAGCCCAGGTGAGATGCGACATTTGTAGTCCATGTCTAGGATTCGTTTGGTAGCGGCTCTTGATGCGCTGAGTCCAGCTTCAGTCCACTCCTTGTGAAGCTCCCCAGATTCTTGAATGGATGTTGCTTGACAATGCTCCTAAGGCTGTGTTTATGCCTTCTGCAGGTGCACCTTTTCCTTCCACTCAACTTTCCAGTAATATGCCTGGATACATCCAGCTTCTTTAGCAATGACCTTTTGTGGTTTTCCCTCCATGTGGAGGTCAATGATCGTCTTCTGGACATCTGTCAGCAGTCTTCCCTATGACCCCAGTCCAACCCAGACTGAGAGACCATTTAAAGGTTTAGGATACCTTTGCAGGGGTTTTGAGTTAATTAGTTGATTAGGGTGTGACACCATGTCTTTCCAAGATTGAAGCTTTTCCACAATATTCAAGTTTTCTGAGACACTGTATTTTGAGTTTTCATTATCTATAAACCACAATTATCAAAATTTCATGGAATTAATGGTTGAAATGTTTCACTCTATGTGTAATTAATCTATAGAAAATGTAGGTTTCTATTCTGAAATGACTGACAAAAACTATTGAACGTTTTCATAATATTCTAATTTTCTGAGATATACCCATAATATTGCTTCAAACAATTCCTCATCGTAACTGAAAGATAGTATGTAAACAGGTAAAAAGTACAGTAATGCTCATAAGAAGAGACACAGACATTAAAACATCCGCTGACTCTGAGATGATCAATGATAAGTTTTGCTTTGAGATACATGTCAGTCACAGCTTAAAAAACACAGTCCAACACAAACTTCATTTCTTGAGAAAATGGGGAACTTTTGATGTTTCCATGGTGATGATGAGCCAGTTATAGACGTTTTATTAGAGCCTGTCTTGTTGTTTTGCATCACGTTCAGTTTAAACCTGACACTAGTCAATAGAAACAGATCCAGTGGTCAGGTCAAAGGGCCCAGTAGGTTTTGGGGAGGCATCAAGCGCAGCTCCCTGGTCTCTATGGCAGAAAGATGGTTATGAAGGCTTCATCATCCCATCTGGTCTGAACTTATGTTCCTCCCTTTTGGTCATCGGTGGAAGATGCCCGTCATCAGGAAGAATAGATTCAAGACTTCTTTCATTTCCACTGCCATAAAGATGCTGAACGTAAGCAGCTCGTTGGAGAAAGACTAGTTTATTTGTACATTTGGAAGTGGTACTGCTGCTATAAACTTGTACATGTACTTTGCAAAGAATCCTTTTTCTTTTTTTTTTTAAGATTTTAATTATTGTCTTATTTTAACTAGTGCCTTTAATCATTTTATCCTGTTTTTTTTTTTTTATCAATGCTATCATTCCTTTACTCTCCTTATTTTATATGTTTATTTTGTCAGTGTCTAAACACTGATTATTAATGTCTATTGTGTTGCCTCAGCCAGTTCTAAACTTTTTTCTATATGAGTTTACAAAGGTACTTTGACTTTGACATCTGCAGCACATAAGTGCAGGAAAAAAATATTTATTCACAGCAATGACAGCACTTTCATTGCTGTTACTTTCCATAAGTGCTAAAATCACTGTGAGATGCCAAAGACAAGCTATTCAGCACAGTGTGGCATTATTGCTATATAACACTATTCACCAAACTACAGTATAAGTATTGTTACTGCTGTAGTTAGAGTTCCCAGCAGAGTAGTAACCACAGTGAATGCAGTAAAACAAAGACCTCTATTTAAAGAGGACTCTGTTTGCTGTTAAAATCCTGGAGCAATGACCTGCAGCCTTTGCCCAGTGTATTTTCTAAATGGTATCAAGTCGATTTCTGTGGCTATTTTGGAAAGTTGCGATAAGAAACATGCTCAAAACTCCCCAGCATCCTCTACACCCCTCAGTGGCTGATTTCTGTGCTCTGACATGAGAAAGCTTGGCTGGGTACAGGCCAGCTGGAGCAGCCCTGAGCTCCTCTGAGAACCAGAGTTACAAAGGCTCACTGTGCTGGAGTGGCACAGGAAAAAAAGGCAACCTGGCAGCAGCTCTGGGCAGAACTTTAAAAGTGATTTCTCAGTCCACTTTTAACCTCCACCCTACTTGTTCTTTTCCTTTTTTATTATTGGCATCGATATCTCTGTTTTCTGTCCATCCTTCAATGCTCCTTTTTGTTTCTATAATCTTTCTCCTTCTGTTTATTATCTTTTTTTCTCCTTCCTGCCTCTTTCGCTTTTATTTCCATCCAGGTATCACTATGATCAGTATTTATCATGGCAGGCAGTAACATGTTTGCAGAAGAACTGCCAATTCTAAAATAGCCTGCCCTTTCACACACTGTCTTTTTCTCTGGCAGCGCTCTTCTTCAAAATAGAGACATTTTCCTGCTCCGTTTACACGAAAATCCCCTGACAACAAGGCTGTGATGTCATCACTGTGAGACTGATAGACGAGGATTAGGCGCACTCAGGTGGAAGCCGGCACTAATCCCACTAAGAGGCCTAAAAATGAGAACTGGATCCAGGTGACAACGGAGAAAACAGAGTGGCTTATCCAGTGGGGAAGTCCCACATCAAAAAAAAAAAAAAAAAAGACACTTACGCCCATGCCACTACTTCAAACTTAAACTGTAGGTTTAACGCCATCTAAAAAAAAAGCTGCAAGAGAACAAATAACCCTACCTGATGTAAACTAGTCCTCTCATTTCAACACTGCAGTCTTTCTTTCTTTAGGGTGTGCATTAGTGGAGGAATGTCAGAAAAAAACCTTTGTGTTGTAAATCTCTTTTCTTTTGTTATAAAATAAAAAACGTGTGAAACTCTTACAGATTATCTGTGATATATACCAGGATATGTGATTTTCTGAGTTTTTAGTTAAGCAACTCAGACAGCCACTGAAATAAGTGGACTGAACTTTATATGTAATCCTTTTATCCCCTCTGGTGACCGCAGTGCTACTGTCCTAAGCACCATAATACAAATACCACATTGTGGAAAGTACACGAATAAGAGCTTTGAGAGCCATAAAAATCACATTTAGTAGAAAAAAAAAAACAAAACATGTTTTATATTTCATAATCCAAGCAAAATCCAAGTAAATGTTGAACTTAATCTTGTTATTTACTATCACTGACATGCTAAGCTACCACAACATGAGGTGAACTTTGCTTTGATCAGGAAGCAAAAATTAAGATACAATTTTAAAGACATGCTTTTCTGAGGATTCGTATTTCTTTAAGTGTTCATCTTAAAATAAATTCTACTCTCCTTGCTGTCATCAATTTACATGCAATTCACCACAGTTGCAAAGCAAATCAGGGCGTAGATGAGGTGATTGCAGACTTCTTGGTAGGGACCTGCTCATTTATGAGGTTCTCCCATCTTCTCTGGGAGATCTGGATCTCATTCATAGTGATATCTGGCTTGTTGGTTTTCAAGGCCTTGCAATGGTGTTCAGTTAGTTTGACTTTCTTTTGGTTGCAAATTTCTTCCATTTTAGGGCAATGAAAGTTTCTGTGTTTCTGGAAGTTTCAAATGCAACAGATTTTTTTTCCCCTGTTCTTTGCCAGACTTTCGCACTTATAAAGTCCTACCCTATAGTACTACAGCAGGTTATTGGGGGCCCTTTACTCTGAAAAGCATCATCTTTGAGACCTTATCAATTAAATTGTGGAAGCATTCTTAAGGACCACTGACAGAAAGAAGTAGGATGTGCCACAGCTAATTTGTGAAATACCTTTTAAAAAAGACCAACATGTGTAAAACAAAACCAGCACGGTAGAAAACAGAATGACAGCTATATACTGTCCAGAAAAACACACACACTTACAAATATTTTTATCAACACACACATAAAACAACTATCCATCTATTTATCCATTCATACATCCACAAATCCATTTTCTGCTGCATATCCAGGGTCAGGTCGTGGGGCAGAAGCCCAGACTTACCTCTCCCCAGCCACATTTACCAGTTTATCAGGGGGAATCCTGAGGCGTTCCCAAGCCTGCAGAGAGATTTAATCCTTCCAGCATGTCCTGGGTCTTCCCCGGGTTCTCCTCCCACAGGGACATGCCAAGAACACCTCACCAGTGAGGTGTCCAGGAGGCATGCTAACCAGATGCCTGAGCCACCTCAATTAACTCCTCTTGATGCGGAGGAGCAGCAGTTCTACCCTGAGCCCATCTCAGAAGACCTGCAGACCGATCCACTTGTCAAGCTCATGCGCCATCCTAAAATAAATTAATAAATAAATAGGAAAATACTGCCAGTTTTTGGAGCTTTGAGTTGGTGGACTCTTCTTGATTGCAAATACAGAGTAGAGATGTGAATGTCTGTCACACCATGTTGTGCCCTGGGACCAGAGCACTCTACTGCAAGTAGTTATCTGTGTCTGCTGTCTTGAGCTTCTGTTTTTCTATCGCAAAAGTCAAAGATGGTTACACCACCATGGGTATCATATTTAAAACATGCAGTTCCTGAGACTTATTGCATCACCTTATGGTGAAAACCTTGTTGAAAACCCGGTTATAATATACAATGTGACACTTCTCTGCCCCTGGTAGATAGCCATTGCACAACAACCATCTGTGGTATTATGGTAATATGCCCTGGTACCAGATCTAAAAAAGGTTTACATGTATAAAAACATGTGTAAAGTCAGCGCACAAGCAAAAAGGAAAAAAAAAGATTTACTTACAGCACACACTGAGGCTTGTGTCTTTTAAAAGTGCAAAAGCGTCTGCACCCAGCAGCTACATCTGTTGCAACGAACAATGAACAATGTGATATTGGTGTTCATCCACAATTTTGCATTTGCTGGGAGGAGAAAATCTAAAAATATTCATTTAGCATCCACAAAGCGATCTATCAAACCTGAAAGCAAATTTGCTCATAGAAACCGGGCCTACATTTAACAAGTTTCAAAGGTAGGTGCAAGCTGTCTGTGTGTAATTGTGCACACATTGCTGCGGTTATTGTCACAAGGAGACATTAAAATGAAACCACTAGATGCAGAAAAGCATTAATTTTATCCTCATGTGAATATGTTTGGGATGAACAAGGAGATAATCATCAAAGCGTTTCGCTTATTGAGCATTTTGGAGCTGCTGAAGGAACTCAGGATTGATTTGAAGCATCAAGGAGAACTCACACAATTTCTGCAATGACAAAACTGCTTACAAATCTGATTTTCAGATGTGTTGTCTGAAGTCCTACATGTCATGTGTCACCCGATGGCCACAATGATTAGGTTTGCATGCACTCTGCAGTTTTTTGGGGGGTTTTTTTTGTTTTGTTTTTTTCTGCAGTTAATGGATTTCCCAGAGTAATAGGAGCAAATTATTGCATTCATACGCAGCTTTTGGCCTCCACAGACAATGCGCATGTGTACAGAAAACACTGACGTGCATTTGTGGATTATACAATGCCTCTGTGATGCCACAGGCATAATTACCAATATGGAAAAATATGCGTCAATGCATGATTATTTTATTTTGAAAAACTTTCTCTACAAGTAACGAGATGGCAAGTTTTCAGCTGTGTAGCTTGTAGGTGTTTACATTTATAAAACACTGAAGAAAATATATTAGGCCGACATCAGAGAGAAGAGTCTGTGTAACATGTATTCATGTTTTCTTTTTTCTTTCATTTTAAAGTTGACAAAACCAGAAAAGATGGTTCTCAAATGACCTTCACAAATAGTGTTCCTCAACCATAAGCCACAATGTCACCAGTGCGGGCTGGATTCACCTGCCAGCCAGACAGCTGTATTATTTACATTTCAATAAAGTTATTTTTAATAAGCCAGATATTAAATTATATGAAATAATTGATAAATGATATCAAAATTATCAGTTGGATTCATAAAGCTAAGAAGGAATACAGGAACAGACAAGACTTGAAATAAAGTGGACAGCTGACTTACTCGTGCCTCCCCCACTTGGTCTTCCACAGACGAAGATAGTAGAATGACTGGTGAAAATAAAGTCCTGACTGGCTAATTTAGGTCCATCAAACACAGGAAACATTTATAAAGATAAAATCTGAATGTTGCTGCATGTTGTGTGGCAACCAGTTTAAATCGCAGTCTGTGATTTATGTAAACTGGTGTTGCTATCCTGTAGCATCTTATGAAGTTCACCCAGTAGCCTAAATACACATTTTTTATTTTTGGAAACTATAAATTATAATGGAACCCGATTATTGCAGTATCAGGACCAGAACATTGTTATGTGTGAAAGACCCTAAAGAGTTGTTTGATCATTCAGAGACACCAAGGTAAAAATGGTGGCACTAATATGGCAGGTGCCATGTGGACTCACAGCAAGTTGATATAAGTGACTAACTAACTAATATTTATTTTAGTAAAGACATAACTATAAATAAAAGCACAAGACCCTAAGTTGTTAAAACAGATAAAAGACGGACCTGATTGGCATCAGACTTCTCAGGAAGTTTGTTTAATTAAAAATAAAGCTCTCTGAGTTTGTGCTACCATTCTTGCATTATTTATCTGTGATAACTAATCAAATTTCAACAATAAAGTGTTAACATTCTTTGTTCAAGTTTACTTCTGATAACCATAGTCGGTTTATGTGACCATTTCTGTGGTCTGCTCCAGCTTTTGGTGAGACTACACCAATTCAGGCACCAGTAAAGGCCAGCTGCTGACCCGTGACCTCAAGTTCTAGAGGCGGCTAAAAAATACGGGTCTGCCTTCAGCTGCTTCGTGTTCAAGCTGGTTTTGTTGTTCGGCTTTGTTTGTTTAGTGATAGAATTGACCTCAGAATCATGGCCACTGGGTCAGTCCAAGGTGTGAAGCTACTGACCCTGCGTCTAAGCTGATGTCTTTGCCTTTTTGTTCCCAGCAGACAAACCCAAACAAAAAATCAAAGTCACACCAACTTGTTCCTGCTTCCCCATTTCCACCCTCAGAAATCCTCAGACCTACCTATGTAAATAAACATGTGTACAGGCGATCAAGTCACCTTTCCTCCCCCGCCATCTCCTACTTAAATAAACATGCAGTGGGGAAGTGAGGGGTTAATAAGGCCAAGTTTAGGGAAAAGGAGGAGAACGGAGGGAGTGATGGAGGCCTGGAAAGAGGGGTGGAAGGTGGGGGAGACCCAGGGGAGCTCATTATACTCAGTCAGAGGAGACGTTAACTCACATGCATGTTTTTGACCCACACCTCGAAACTTTTTTAATGCACACACTGAGACTTATTACTCTCCATGTGTAACATATGCTGACTTAAAGCCTCATTAACACACAAAGTCTTAAAAATGTACTTATTGAAAGTAGTAGCCCAGAAAAACCTGCTGGTTTCTGGACAGCTGAAGCCCACAAGCTAAACTGTAACATGAGAATATATATGTCAGCTTCTTATTATTCTAAACTGTGAGCTACAGAGACCTTAAGGAAGGATTTTAGAGTTTAAGAGAACTTATCTCACATTAATAAGGTAATGATTTACCATTTTTCTGACAGAACAGGCAGTTAGAGCTGTATTATTATAAGAATCTTGTATTGTGCCTTTTTTCCTCCCTCTGCCTCTTTCTGGGTTAGCTTGGCACTGTTTATTTACAAGTGCTTGTTTTATGATCATCACTTTAATTGATAGTTAACTATGGCTCTCCTCTCCCACTGTTGGATGAACATAAACAAGTACTAAAGCAAAACATGTGTTACACTTTCAGCTCTGTGTGTGTGCGTGCACGTGACCTAGGGTGTGAGAGCCAGGAAAGCCAGACTGGTTTCATTATATTCCAAACTAGCCCATTATGGTTTAGGGGATAAAATCATCCAAACTCAAAACTGTTGCTATGGCAATGCCATCTCAACTCTTTTTTTTTTTTCCCAACTTCCCCCGCTCCTTTCTCATTCCTCCCCTCTGTAGCCTCCACTTCTTTTCTCTTTGTCCCTTCCTCCTCCACTCTCTTAAGAATGCACATCACACCCAACATGCACAAACATGCAGACACACACGCACACACACAGAGGAACGTGGCACTCTCTTCTCCCAGCGATAAAGTTTCACAGTTACCCTCCCTCTGCCCTCTCACATCGACTGCCCTCTGCTCAAAGAAAAATAAACCCGTGGAAAAGAACACAGTGGGTTTTGTCTCTATCTTTTTCCTTTCAGCTTCATTTTTGTCAACTCTTTTCTTGTTGCTGGCAGGTTTATAGCTTTGGACTTCCTTTTACCACCATGTCCAAATCTGTGAGGGGTGTAGTGTTGGGAATCACCCAGTCAGATCCTGTTGGTGGTCATTTGTTCTCAGGTAAAGATTGTTGCTATGACAATGAGTTAATGTACATTCTGCCACTCATTTCAGCTCAAAGTAAGAGTTGTTTTTTTTTTTTCAACTCAAAGTAAAAGAGATTTGTTTTGTTTTTTTCATTTGGATGACAAATGAAACTTTCAGGTCAGGCTTATTTTGCAGGAATAAGATATTTTCTAATCTTTCTTTAAATGCATGAAAGGTTGAAAAGTTAGATACAGAAAATGATTTTACTCAAGTAATACAGATATGAAAGTGCACATGTGGTTCTTATTGAATGACTGACATTGTTGCTTCACAACAGGGTTAAGTAACAAACTTACATTGCATGGTAAACAATAATATGATGTGATGTTTATCTTTCTTTAAAATATGAGCATGCTTTCACGCATGTGTCCATGAGCTGCTGATTAAATAGGTAGCTTTAACAGGAACTTTCTGTTATGTTATGAAACTTGTGAAATAATTGACTTTAACCCAAAACCAAGAGTAACTTTCATAAGACAAAGAATTTTGGATCACACACTTTATTCATCTGTTCAAACCTGTTGTCCCCAAACTGGGGGACATTGAGCACAAACAGGCCAAAGTGGTGATTTCAAAGTCTTCACTGGAACCGCCTGTAATCTAACCCTCAATTTTTGCTCTGCTCCTTTTTTTAATCAGTTTTATTTTTCAGAAATAATGCTTATATATTTCACAATGATTTAGAAGTCCTATTCTATTCTATTCTATTCTATTCTATTCTATTCTATTCTATTCTATTTTATGCTGGAGTCATTTTGCAGACGCTTTTATTCAAAATAACATGCAAATAACACTGCAGGTTTATCCACTAACAGCAGCTAGTTTTCTTTGTCATTTATATTTAACCTGATAGTTTTTGGTGCTCCTGACTGTTGATAGCTTAGTCCTCCGCAGGGGGAATATGAATCTACACTGGTCTGTTTGTGTATATGTGTGTGTATGTGTAGGTACATGCATTATATAGGCAAATGCGTATGAGTGTATATGCATGTATATATGCATATGTCTGTTTTTTCTTTCTTTCTGTTTTTATCTCTATCTCTTCTTCTTTCTCAATAATTTGTTTCCTTTCTCTTGCCCTTTGTCTTTCTGTCTCTCTTCTATCCTCTCCGGTCTGGTCCAGCAGTAGAAACTCTGTATTACAATTATGTAAAAATAAATAGAGAAATAAAATAAGAATCCAGAAAATCCAGGGGACCATCATACCAGTAATGCTCCCCTTGGCTAAGTAAATTTGCTCAGCAGAACACAGCATCCAGACTATCATTCTGCTTGCTTAAATGCTAGACAAGACACAAAAACAACAACAACAAAAAAAAAAAATGCATGTCTTGTTGGTGGGAGGAAGCTGGAGTATCCCAAGAGGTTTTACGACATCGGCACCATTCCAAAGTCATAACTATAAAGTTGTTTCTTTTTTTCAGGCAGACCTGAAACTTTTTCTGAAAATGTGTCATTTCAATTTATTTTTCACCACTATGACCCCAAACGTATTCAAAATAGATCTTGTAATTGCAAAGTCTTTTTCATTGCACTACAGGTTTTCAATTTTTCAAGCAGAGGCTGAAAAAATAGGCACATGGCCTAAACGTATAGGCAAGCAGATATTACAAAACCCAAACCCAAAGGTAACACTGGGGGAAAAACAGGTAAAACCAGTATGGTTGGATACTGCATGGAGTTGTATGAAACGAACTTCATAAACCAGGTGAGTCACAAACTTTGGGGATACAGTTATGCAGATTATGTTACTTTACCAGAGTAACCTGTAATTGTGTTTATAACTGACACAGTTTCCCAGTAGCTGATTGGCTGGTTGTATATTTTGCAAACATTTTAGTGTATTTCCACAAACTGGGAAGTGTAGATACTACATGAGTGCATTAAGACTGGAACTTGTAGAAACTAAAACGCTACGCATGCATATTGAAAGCATTATTAATGACTTTGTGATAAATAGCCCTGCATGTTGTGGCGTGATGGTGGTCTGTTATTCTCATTGGATGCTGTCCCTTAATGTGTCCTGCATTATAACTGTGCTCACACACACATATACACACACTTTATTATGTGAGCAACCATTTGCCTTGTCACCATGATGAAGCTCTTGGCACTCTGCTGGGACTGTTTTAAAGCCCAGACACCCTTAGCCATTACTCAGGTGATATGCCAGCGACTGGTGATCAATGTGTCTCTAATAGTGAGAACGAGAGCGAGCAAAAAGCGAGAGAAAGCCTATGAAATTGACAGAAAGAGATAAAGATAAGCACAGAGTGACTGCACTTTTACCATCTCATTTATCATCCTGTTCATTCAGAGCAGTAACCTGCTGCAGTAATAGCCTGTCTGGATTGTGTATTTACGAGGTGCCATCAAAACAATTGCATTTATCTGGGCAAATGAATCATACACCTTTATCATAATGTCTTCACCTGTGTGTATGTACTCTGTGGTTGCGTCCAGAAAATCCCATGTTGACCCCATTTTAAGCAGGAAAGAGGAAAGCTCAAGGGTGACTCTCAAATATGAGGAAGGTAATGCTGCTTAAGGTTCAGCCAAATCCTAAGGTCATCATTCATGCCTCTATTTGTCTGCCTGACCTTCACTCCGCTCATCACTCTTATCAATACATCTATCTTAGCATTACTTGGTAGGTGGATACACAGAAATACCTGTGAGTTTTGCAGCAGAACAGTTTTAGAATATAACCACCATGAGTCACAAGTAGGATGCTTCTGAGTGAGGAGGAAACAAAGCAAAATAGTTTGTGCAGCGCTTTGTATGTGCCTGGGAAAAGGAAGCTGAAAAAGCAAAAAAAAAAAACTTTGATAAGAGAGCTGGAGTGAGATGGGGGGAGGGGCTTTTGTGTGAGCATATGTGTGTGTTCATGTGTGTGGGAGATGGGGAGAGTACAGAGTGCCAGGCGATGTAGGAGGGAGAGAGAAGGAGGGAGCGTCTGGAAAGCATCAAGCCATAACCCAGCATATGTGTGTGTGTGTGTACATGTGCATGTGTGTGTTGTGTAGCTCCTCTGGTCTCTGGCTTGTTAACCTGCAGGTCACGGGCCGCTTCAGGTGATGAAGTCAATGCCTGGCACATGAAGATGGGAAGAATGACCTCTCCCATAGTAAGCACGTGCTCATGAATAAACACGCATACATAAAAGCACACACAAACGTGTTCCTGATTTTTTTTATAACACTCTTACTTCTTGACATAAAACACCCTTAAGAGACTAGTTTTAGGGGATGTTGGTTGGATTTGTAATTTTTACCAAAAAGGGATTTGATTTTACTGTCATGTTAAATTTTTCAATCCAACTTTCAGAAAACTTTTCCTATTAATAAAAAGAGTGTAAAGAGAAGTGCAGTCAGTGTACAGATAAACAAAATGGTTTAACACCATCAAGTCTCACATGCAGTAGAGTAGAAGAAAAAATTCATTCCAGATACCGCCACACACACACGGCTGCACAGACGCATGTCTCATTTCAATAGCTTAAAATCCTATATCTGAACTTCATCTGTTTTTTTAATCAACATGTTTCCTAAATGAATAAAATTTGGTCTTTTTTTTCAATCCAAAGTTTAGTTCCTTTTCGATTTCTATTTCAAGTTGTGTGTACTTCTATCTCTCTTGTGGGGCTGCAGCGTAGTGGTTAGTATTGTGGCCTTACAGCAAGAAAGGTTGCTGGTTTGATGCTCGGCTGCAGGGATGTTTGAACGGTGGCCTTTCTGTGTGGAGTTTGCATGTTTTCCCAGGGTTCTCTCCAAGTACTCCAGCTTCTTCCCACCATCCAAAGACCTGCATGTTAGGTTGATAGGCTCCTGCGACCCTGAACTGAAAAAGCTGCTGAGAAAATAAATGGATGGATGGAGTTGTTTGTTGTCTGGTTTTCAGTTGTCAACAGGTTGTTACAGTTCTTTTGTTTTAGTCAGTCTCTCTGTCAATTCTTCCTTCCTTCCCGGGCCTTTGCTTGAGTTTTACTTCTTAGGTAATGCTTTTTGTCTGGACCATCCTGCTGTAGCAGTACTTTTTATTTGTTCTTAAAATAAACTGTTAACCTGACTGCAGTTCTGCATTGGGGTCCTGCATCTTCACCAATAACATAGATTATGACAGCATTTTATGGTCATATCTTGCTTGTGATTCACCAGCTTGAGCCAATAAGTTCCAACAGAAAAAAATTCAGAACTGCTATCATATTACCAAATAATTCAGAATGTATGAAGAAGTTGGATGAAAGAAGACAGATAATCAGCAAACGAACACTTTCTTTTCACTTCTCTTGTCCTTTATTGGCTACGTATTCACAAACTATTACATTGCCATTACAGAACAACTAGTGAGAATGAGTTGACTTAGCTATCTAGATATCTTGTTTCTAAAGCATTTGTTTTCATGTTTGTATGCGTGGAACCAACTGAGCATGTTGGTAGTTGCAGCTGAAGAGGAACAACAAGAGAAACTGGGCAAAACACTTGACAGCGAGCATAAATCTCACATCTTCTGAGTTTTGAGACTAAATCCTTTCCAAATTAATCACTTCTGCTGCTATAAGGAACAAAAAATGTCAGAGGGTCTTTTGCTGACTTTTACGTTCACTATGTGATATATACTGGCATAAATATAAAGTCCAACCAAGTGAATACTCACCTATTCTTCTCCTCCCAAACCTAAAAGCTACCGAGGCTGAGAAAAATTTATAACACTTGCTCTAGAGTTTTTTTTTTTTATTTTTATCCTACTAAGTTAAGCTGAATTCATACCACCGTATGCTCTGCATAGGACTGTGGAAGCTTGACGTGCATCTCTGCTTGCAGCGCAGCCACACGGAAGTACTCTCTTGTGATTGATCAGATTGTGACTATGCATCTGCAGGTTTCTGGAGAAATCTTGCTGACTTTGTGCGGGAAGCTTTAGATATTATCTTTACGGTGCAAAACAATCCAGAATGGCAATCTGTGATGGATTTAGATAATACTATTCCTTGCAGAATAGGAGGAAAGCAAGAATTGTTGTATTTGAGCCATTTCATGATAATCAAACCCAGCTACGATTATTCTGTTACACTGCCGTTTAATACATTTTCTGTTTGCACATTTCCTACAAAGTTACATGCATCTACTTTCATTTATTTAGGTTTGTTTGGGTACAAGAGACGCTGCTGCTTTCATCAGTCCATCTTGAATAAAACTTGTCACATCTGCATGATTTCCACTAAACAAAACTAAATGTTAAGGTCTTATGGTGGGTATGCATCTGACTGGCAACCGAGACTTCATTGTCATCATTTCATTCTTGACAAATTGCAAGGAAAAAATCCCTGACTATAACATGGAGATTTTCCTAACTCAACTAGCTACGTGTGGCGTTACTAACCAGCAACTGGCTGCAGCTTCATATCAAAGACATGCATTTAAGTAGTAACTTAATCATCACTTTTTCCAAATTTCCCAAAACGGCTGACACCCCTTCAAGATTTTAGAAGCTAATAGCATTTATCTATCCCATTTTAGCTATGATGTCTCAGGAAAACTAGAGTCTGGAGAATCTGAAAGGAAAACATCTCCTCTGAAGCGAGATAAGGCAAGGAGGCCACTTCTTTTAGAATAGTTTGTGTGTGCGTGAGCAGCGTTATGTTACAGTGTATGTTTGTGCACCGTGCACTCATAAGAGAAGCTAGCAGCTGGCATTGTGTTTGTGTTTTGCCCCGTGAGATGAGGATGAAGCCGGTGTTGTGTTACATGGACTAGTGCTGTTGAGGTGAGGTGGGGCAAGCTGGCTCTATTGCCAAGGAGTGAAGGATGACAAATGAACAGGGTGAAGAGGGAGGAGGAGGAGGGAGGGAGAGAAGTGGGGGTGAGTTGGCACTGGGCAATTAAGCCAGTGTCTGACACCCAAAGAACTTCTCATCCTCTGGCATAGGCTATTGTTGTGTGGAATTTGAGAAATGCATTTGATCAGCGCGGTGTGTCTGTGTGGGTGTTATTTTGGACGACTCCTGAGGACAAAACAGCCACCAGAGAAGTGAAAGGGAGAAACAGACAGAAGAGACAGAGGGCAAGGGTTTCCTGATGAATGCACGAGCTTCTATCATGCACAGACAGCTAGCATTTCAATAGGAATATACTCCCCACTCAATGGAAATGAAACACTAAAGTCAGCTTTTTATATCTCTAATGTCATTTATAAAAGGAAAACAAAAGGATAAGATGCCACTTTCCACTGTGCAGGTGACACGAGTGGAAAGGACCAGGATCAAGTTATATTTTATCAAGCCTGGCAAACTCTTGTCCTCCATTTGCACTTAAAGGGAATCCCATCTTTGTTCTTTGATCTTGGCATTCCTCGACCTCAGACTGAATGAGAGGCCAGAGTGTGTGTGAGACCAGCGTTCACCTTTAGACTACTTAAGGTAATTAATACGATCTTCAGGTTTGCAGTTTGACAGTTGAATAACCTAAAGACGAAACATAAACCTCAGTCCTCGTCTACACTTCAAGACAACCTGCTGAGGAATTATGAAGGTGTTGGGTTTCTCCATCAAGTGCCCATGTTTCTACAAACTCTTTATATACCATGTACTTTTTATTTAAATAAGATGATTTAGCTTTCTTTTCATGTTAACTAAAGCAAAATAAATGTACTTACAAATCTACACTTGATATTATGAAACTTGTGATTGTTTTTCCTGTTAAAATGAAGTCTCATCCAAGAATAACTGCTGTAAAAGATCTTGAAGAACTTCTGCAGACAAACTCAGTACCGTCCCTCGATTTATTAATTATTAAACCGTCAATTTAAGATAAACTGCAATGAAATATCTACTAAAAGTAAATGACAAATTTTCGTAAGCCATTAAAAGCAAAGTTGTTACCCAGTTGAAAAAAGAAAGTCCCAGGTCAATGTGCTTTTGGTGGTTCCTAACCTAGAGGTCAGGCCCCTCCAGAGGTTCAAAAGATAAATCTATGAGAGCATGTGATGATTAATGAGGGACAAAAGAAGAAAAGATAAAGTTCCACTGCACAAATGAGTATTCATTTCATTTTTCTGGCTTTTCCCTTAACTCCCCATTTTTGTGTGAAATAATGGATGATATACTTTCTTTGGGCCTCAGACGATTAGTGACATGAAACCAGCAGGGAGTTAAAAGGGGCGTCTTTTAAAGAGGAACTGCAAATAACTTTTAGACATCTGAAACATGAGGGGCCCAAACTACACTTTTTTTTTTTTTTAACAAAATGTTTACCGTCCAAATGGTCTGGAAACCATTTGAATTTATTTCAAGCTAAATGTTATCATAAACTTGTCTAGTGCTGTGGACCTTTTAAAAGATTATGTCACATACACGGAGAATTTACACTGTACCCGCCGGCATTAAGTAAGTAAACGCACTGAAACGCAGACTGTTTGAATCTTAACATGTGATGCAGATGGTAAGTTTAATCATAATTCAATGACTTTAAAATCCTTGACAGAGTTTACCTTGTCGGTAAAATATTTAGGTGACTCATAAACGGTACATCAAGACATTTAGAAAGCTTTGCAGCAACCTGAGTCATTGCCTTGACAAAAAGAAAATTACAATGGGAGAAAGTTTTAAAAGTGTTATTTTTGTGGAAACCATACAGAAATTAAACAAGATATCTACTCCTTAATCACTGTGTCACAGCATTGCTGTAATGACTGAAAGTGTAAATAGTCATTTCTACAGATGTTGGTTGGTGTTTTTAGTGCAGCAGATGCTGGAGCTGGGCATATAGTGCCACCCAGTGGTACAAGGCAGTACTGCAATGAATACAGAGAGGTGAAGTTTCTATTTGAGTTGCAGGAGGACATCTAGCGGTAGATCACAATAAAGACACGTGTTACCAAACTCTCAGACTATCTCGGTGTGTTCTGTAACAATAAAAATAAAAAAAAAATAAAAAAAAAAGAAGTACAGAGCATGTGTGAATATGTGTTTATTTAAAGGTAAACGAGGCACTGAACAATGAAAAATATTCCTGTCTATGTTGGAAAAAAATCATCACTGTTCACAAAATTGGATAGGTGAAGCTTCTTTGTGTTGGTAAGGTTGACATGTGGACTATTAACCAAAGATATCCTGGTCCTACCACCAGTGGAAAACTAATCTGCTGTTGTGTCTTCAGATCTGGGTGTAACGAAGGTATTTCTTCCCAGAAGGCACTTCTTTAGTTGTGACCCCCTTCGGGAAGAGAGCAGCAGCCTCAGAATCAGACAGCGAGGGAATGACCATGACTTTGTCACCAGGCTGCAAAAGAATAAACAGAAAATAAACATGGAAGTGCATCTCAGAAGCAGGCTCTAATTTTGTCACATGATCAAACTGAGCCTTCACTGATGACCTAGAAACAGCAGATTTGAGTCCTGTGCCATCTGATCATGTGATGTTGCCTCTGATCATTTGACCACTGAGAGTTTAATAGTTGAAAAGGGGAGAAACTCACGTGTAGCACACAGTTATCTTAGTTTAGGAAGCATCCACACAAGTAAAAAAAAAAAAAAGCATTTAATGAGATCAAAACTTCAAAAGATATCTTTATATAAATGTTAATTTAGCTAAACATCAACAGAGCCAGTAAACTGAATCTAAATATTTCAGGCTTATCCATTAACTAAGATAAAGATTAAAATGAGATTTTAGTCCTCTGCCAAACAATACAAGACAATTCCTGGATCCAAATCCAGAGCAACATCTAGACTTAGACTTAGACTTTATTGTCCCCAAAGTGAAATTCTTTTTCACGTACACAGCACATGTTTGACAACAAAAAGGACAATGACAACAGACCACAGAAACAACATACAAATACAATGAACAGAGTACACTCAGCGCCCCCTGCTGTTTAGAAATGTTATGACTGAGGGGATCAGGCTTTTTCCCAACCGAGCCTTTTTGCACCTGAGCGCCCTGTACCTCCGTCCTGAAGGAAGAGGGGTGAGTTGTTCATGAAGGGGGTGTGTGGGGTCCTGCTCCATGGAAAGTGCAAAGCGTCCAATGGCTCTGTTGTTAAGCTCTGTAAGGCTTGGTGTGGGGAGTCCTATGATTTTTGCTGCGATGTTGGTTACCTTTATGAGTTTAGTCCGATTCTTAACAGTCAACAAATTGAAAAAGCAAGTTGAACAGTACAGAATAACAGGCTGGATAATGGACTGATATAACCGTAGGAGTAGAGGTGGAGAAAAATAGAGTCCTTTCAGTTTCCGGATTATTGATAGTCGTTGTTGGCTTCGTTTTTGAATGTCAATAATATGCTGATCAAATGTTAGTGAACTGTCTATTGTTACTCCAAGATATTTAAAACTGTCCACGATTTCAACTGTTTGATTGTCAATGGCAATGGGTTGCTGTGGTTAAGTAGAGCTGAATATGAGTTCCTTTGTTTTATTAACATTGAGGTACAGATGGTTGTCTGTGCACCATTTGGTGAAGTGTATGACAGTGTTGTTATAGTCCAAGTCCATGGTGGAGTTATTGTCCTTAAGTAATGCGAGAATGGCAGTATCATCTGAAGCAGTATCATCATTTAAAGTACTTGATGTGAGGTGAAGGACTGATGTTGTCATTTGTGTAAAGTGTGTAAAGGAAAGGACTAAGTACACACCCCCGCGGTGCTCCGGTGTTGATGGTGAGGGCAGATGATGTTGTAGAACCCAACCGTACGACCTGCTGCCTGTTGCTCAGGAAGTTATGAAGGAGATGAATCATTCTGGTGGGAATATTAAGGTGGTGCAACTTCTGGATCATCAGGTGCCTCTGGATGGAGTTAAAAGCTGAGCTGAAGTCCACGAAGAGTGCACGAGCAGAGTGGCCTGGAGAGTCCAAGTGTTGAAGGAGGAGATGCAGCAGACAAGCTACAGCATCCTCTGTGCCCCTCCACGCCTTATAGGCAAACTGTAGAGGGTCTAGCTGAGGGCCAACAGCTGGAAGGATGGTGTTCAACAGCAGCTTCTCCAGGCACTTCATGATAATGGATGTAAGAGCCACAGGTCGATAATGGTTTGGTTCAGTGGGTCTGGGCCTCTTTGAAATTGGGATTATTGTTGCCTTCTTCCAGATAGCTGGTATGACGGTAGAATAGTAGACTTCTCTGAAGAGTGAGTGGAGAACAGGTGAGAGTTCCTGGGTGCAGTTCTTAAGCACCTTTGCTGAGATGCCGTCCGGACCAGGAGCCTTACCCGGCTCTAAGGTTATCAATGATACACCAGTCTCTTGTAAAGCTAACATATGATATAACAATGGTGATCCATGCATGAAGACTTTGAACTGCTTCCCTTGGGCCAGATACAGAAGCATGAGAGTTATGAAAAATAAATTTAAAAACTCCTTTGTTCTCTCTGCAAAAGATATCAGAAATAGTTGCATGTGATCTTATTCTTCTTTTTAGTAATTTTATGGAACAATCATATTTTGTTTTTATTTACTGAAGGGTTATTTTGAGTTTTTTTTTTTTTTTTTTTTAATTCATTTTAGTAGGTTTTATTTAGTGATTTAATTCAACAGTCATACTTGGTGCATGTGAGGGATTTTGTTGTTTGATCTTGTGATGTTTTCCACGAAAATCTGTTTCCCATTACTGCGAGTAATTAAATGCCTTAACTTTACATGCATTTACTTTGGTTGCATATAGGTTGAAGTGTAGCACACCTATTTTTAGCCATTTATGCATACAGATAAATGATGTAAATCTAGTCTTTGTCATGTTTGATGTGTGCACGGCTAGGAATATCCATCTCCACATAATCCTTCTTTTAAAACAGCTCTGCGACCATTATTATCCTGCTGGAGCTCCCTTATGGGAGTTCATGGTGTAACTATGTACCTTCCAGTCAACAGGGGTGGCAACCTTCTTCTGTGCCGTCAGCTGCAGAGAGTCAATAACTCTGAGCAGTTCATTAAAGTTCCTTCCTGTGGTGGCAGGGTAGAGGATGGACAGCTTCAGCTTCTTGTCTGGGCCAATCACAAAGACCTGGACATCATACAGATAACAAGTTACACAACAACAACAACAAACAACGACTTGTAAATGCATAAACATGAAGATTTTCCTTGAGAGATTAATTCATTTGAACTCCCTCCATTTTATTTGTAAACACAGAGCAATACGGTTATGATTTGTCTCTTGTATGACCGAAAAGTCATCTTTGACAGCAATTACTCTACAACTTCCAAATAAAGAAGGTCAGGGTAGGTACATAAAGAGTCTGCACTTTTAGTGTGATGATTAGCATAACTTAATCTCATCTACCAACTTTTCTTGAATATCCATAAATAACCTCATGCTGTCAAGGCTGGAAAAAATAGTGATGGTCAACTTCCACATCTGAGGTACACCGGATGCCAGCGCGGACACGGCGGCTTGCTTACGCAGCGAGCAGTGAGGGGTAAACCATCCTTGTCTTTCTCATCTGGGTCCAACATGCCCAGCTGGACGGACAGCTCCCTCTTGTCATCGGCAATAATGGGGAAGGGCAGCGTGGCATCAGCCTCGCTGCTAACCGCCATCACATCCTGTGCAGAGAAGGGAGACATTAACCCTTTACATCTTTTTTATGAACATGCCATCCTCTGTTAACCACCCTCTGGGCCGTCAGTCCTCTGCGCTGTTGCAACACAGGAGTGGTGAATAAACAGTTACCCTGATCTTCTAATCTTTAACTGCATGCTCCAACTGGGTCATGAACTACCTGCTGAGTGGGGGCTGTAAAAAATCATCCTCGTGTCTCAAAAATAATGTTTTCAAGGCATTAAAGGTCTTCTAGTTACTTTCTCGACATTTTTCTGACTTGAGAAACTAATTTCACAGTGAGAAATTTCTGTAATTAGGACTGCTGGAGAAAATGAATCTGGAGGAGTTTACCTTTACTCAGGATGAACTAAACTAAATGACTACTGTACTGAGTCCTGCCACCAATGTCAACGTTTCAAAATATGGAGCTACCTGACATTTATATACCGATAACACTATAACAAAAACATAAGGACATCAGTTATTGTTTCCAACTACCACTTCACCCCCAACTACTCCAGATTTGTTTCAAAGTGCAGTCACACTACGCAGGATAGAGTTTGTGCATCCCCAACCTTGCTCCAGCTATGGTGATCCTGAACACTGTCGATGGACAAGGCAATCATCTTAACACCTCGTTTCTTGAATTCATTGCTGATCTGAGCAGCACAGGCGAGCTCAGTGGTGCAGACGGGAGTGAAGTCCCTGGGGTGAGAGAACAAAATACCCCACCTGTGGAAGAAACAAAATGTTTTAACTATACAAGTAGACGGATTCATTTCAGACGGATGAAAAGCAAATCATTCCTCATGTTGGTTTGTTAAATGAGAGAATTTATTCTGTACTTTGCATGTACCATCATTTAGCCTTGTTATCTTTAGCCCAGAATTTTAAAAATAATTGAAGATTCAAATAAATGAAGGATTAAGAGGATGAAGAATGTGAAGCAGAACTAAAAGAGAAGAGGATAAGGGGGGAAAAGGTATTAAGTTTCAGCGGAGGAATTTCCTGGTATAAATTGTATTGACAGATGTCTGGCAGAGTCAGACTCAAGATGCAAAACCCAGCTGTGTTCCACTGAGGGATGTATACTGAGGAGAATGGGAGGTATTTCTTGCTCGCATCACTGCATGAGTGCATTGTGACTTGTCATCACATGGAGTAGTAGAACAAAAAGCTGCGTCCCTCTCTCAGGGAATGTGATGATCACCTGATTATTTGGTGACCAAAAACCCAGATTAGCCTGTGACAATCCTAAACTGCCCCAGGCAGCAGTTTGTTTTTTAAAGCTTTCTCCTATGTGCGACCTGAAGGCCGAAAATTTGACTGTGTGGACTTTTTTCTGCTTGTTTGTTGTATTTCTTTTAGTTTTTTCCTTTTTTTGTTTGTTTCTTTTTGACATCAAAGCTTCCACTTTTACTGGCAAGAACAATATTAATTGCTGACAAGTATAATGAAAGCCAAAAAAATCTAGGACGCAGCTCTAACAGATGCCTGAATGCCACATTCCAGCAAGTATTCCCATTGCAGGAAAGAAGGGCGTTATTGTGCTGCTGCTCTAACTGGGCAGTGTCCTTTTTATTCAGAAAGGTTTGAACCTGAACCACCTGTATTAGTCTTTATCCACCGTCTAAACTCAATCATGAGGGGGGGGGATCAGGGAGACTAATTCTGAAATGTACAAAACAGCAACACAGTAAATGTCTACAAGGTGGAAAAGCTGACTTTCGCATCACAGGTCTTCACAGATTATCAAATGAATGTTTTTATTATAATTATTATTGTTATTATTAAATGTTTCACCTATTTTTTGGAGATACATTGTTAAGCAAGCTGTGTTAAATTATTTGATCTAATGAGAAAATGGTTTTCATTTATCCACATGCTTCAAGAACTTGCATAAGGACGAATGTACATGGTTGCTTTTCAGATCTGAAATCCATCCATGTCCAACACAGGCTGCATGGGAGTAATTGCATGCATACAAACATGATTCTTTATCTCTATTATTTTATCGCAACAGGGTTGCAAAAGGGTAGATGCCAGCTCCTGAAGCACAGGGGTCTCTCTCTCTCTCTCTCTCTCTCTCTCTCTCTCACACACACACACACACACACACACACACACACACACAAATACATAAAGAAAAGGAAAATTTGGCATTTTATGACTAATACTTTTCATTACTCTGCCAGAGAAAGGAGTCAAATTGTTACCATATGGCTTAATCATATTCACTATGTCACTATATTTGAACTGCTTTCTAACCAATTAAATTACATAGCTAAATATTGTTTTAATTAAATCCGTTTGAATCCCTAATGTCATGTTCAAGAAAAGATCATATCGTAATTTGTGCTTTTCTTGTTTTACTTGAGCTGCTTCAGTACAAAAGGCATCCCTGTTGGAAAAGGTGAAAGAAAAGTCTGCAATACCTTTGCAGATTTTTGTATTGTCATCATTGTGTAATGCAATATTTGGCTGCAAACAGGTGTCCCATAATGCTCATTCATATGGACTTTTAAGTAAACACACCGAAATTTGCTTTAGCTTTTAGTTCAAATTGGGAAAATAACGACTGGACTTTATTTAAGCGACGGTGGTTAAACTGCACATTGTAATGTTACCATAAACTCAAAGGACTCAGAAAATAAACTAGACACAATGTAATGCTTAAAACCTGCGTACTTACGAGTTGCCCAGAAAGTCGTGGAATTTAATTCGTCCTATGGTGGTTTCGGCCTCGAAGTTTGGGAACTCGTCTCCAAGCAGAAGTCCAGGCATGATTGGTCCTGCTCTGTAACAGCTCACACAAGAAACTAACGTGAACAACTTGCAACAGCGAAATGATCTGTAACAAATGGTTCCGGGTAGGGGCGGGGCTGACGTCACGACAGCCGGCCAATCAGAGAACAAATGTTATAAATTTAAAAAAAAATAAAAAATAAAAAATAGTATATATATATATATATATATATATATATATATATATATATATATATATATATATATATATATATATATATATATCCTTTCATTTCATTTAAAAATGCATTACAAAATTATGTACTTTACTGTTAAAAGCTAAATGTCGATAAAAAGTGAGAGTCCGAGGCATTTTATATTTTCTTTGTTTTGTTTATTTAAAACAGACATATTAATTAACACTGAGTTAAAGAAATATTTTACCCAAAATCTTAAGAAAAGTATACCAAACATTTATTACAGACATATTTCATTAGCGTGAGAGAACATAGACCAGCGGTTCTCAACCTTTTTGCAACGCAGTACCCCTTGCAAAATATTTTTTCAGCCACGTACCCCCTAACCACTGCAAAGTATTTTTGTTTAAGAGAAAACATGAAATGCAGTTCTTTCTCATTTATGTTTGGTTTATTAAACTTTTAACCAAGCAAAACAATGGAAATCTCAACAACGCTTCAACCAGAACTCTTTTGTTTGCGTTGTCAAGGCGACAGTGACTGACGGATATGTTTAGGCTCGTAACAGTTTAATTCATGTCGGAATGTGGGATTTTGGGAGAAATAAAATGCTGTCAATCTATATGTAAATTCAGTTTATGAATGTATACCTACATTGAATGAAATATAATAAATATTAATAACATATTATGTTTATATTATTTTGTTTAAAGATGTTTTAAAGAAAACATCTAACGGACCCCCTAGAGTGTCTTGGAGTACCGCCAGGGGTACTTCAAGGCATTCCAGGGGGTACATGAAATTTTTTGATGACATATCTTGTGTTTTCTTTAAAACATTCTTAAATATTATATTGTATAAATATTTAGTAAATTTCAATGAATATAAGTGTACATTCATAGATTGAATTTACATTTAGATTTACACCATTTCATTCTTTCCAAAAATCCCATATTCCGACGTGAATTAAACCGTTACGACCATAAACAACGCAAACAATGGAATCCTGGTTGAAGCTTAGTATTGTTTTGCACGGTTAAAGTTTAATAAACCAAACGCAAACTGTATTTCATGTTATTTCTTAACCAAAAATACTTAGCAGTGGTTAGGGGTACTTGGCTGAAAAAATATTTTACAAGGGGTACTGTGTTGCAAAAAAGTTGAGAACCGCTGATATAGACTATGTGAGATAACTTTAATAGAAACGCCATTTCCCACAATGCTCTGCGATTAGAAAAACAAATATGTCGGATCCACTCAGTGTCCACGGACGTGATAGGAATTGTCAAACGTAAAACAGATGAGCTGAAGGAGCGACAACCTGCTCGACGCTGCAGAATATTGACCATTGCGGCATCACTTAACACATAGTTGTCCACGTCAGGAGAGTAGCCGGTAAAAATGCCTTCACCTAAAGCTAAAAACCCAAGTCGCAGCGGAGGAAGCCCGGTGCTCGGCAGCTCCTACGAGTTTATGTCGCTGAACAAGCCTTTGAACCGGTCTTCACCGTCACACCTGCTCCAGCGGCAGGGCTCCGACCCTACCACCGCACGCCTCCGAGCCTCTGAAAGCCCCACTCGTCGCCGGGGCTCCAGCTCCTCCACGGGCTCTGCGAGCGGTCAGGGGCCACCTGAGGAGGATGGGATCCGGCTCAACCCCTCCCTGGTCCGCGTTGCGCTCAGCTCCTTGCTCGCCATCGACTTGTGGCTGTCTAAGCGGCTGGGGGTGTGTGCCTGCGAGGACTCCTCCTGGGGCAGTGTGCGTCCATTAATGAAATTGTTGGAGATATCAGGACATGGCATCCCGTGGTTGGCTGGTGCCGCATACAGTCTGTTCAAGAGTGACAGTGCTGCGGGACAGGAGGTCATGCTCAACCTTCTCATGGGTAAAACATCTCTGTTATCTGTGTTCCTGATGTGTTTTCATCCTGTTCCTCTTTAGATGGGGCATGCAAACTCACAAAAACATGCAAATGTACAAATGCAGATTATAGGCAGGGCTGGATTAAAAGTGCAGAGGCCCCTGGGCCCAGAGTGTCCCCAGAGGCCCCCCTTCACCACCGCAACATGGTGAAAATTGTGAATGATACTCTGTGAAACGATATTTCGAACATCTCTCAGCCAGTGGTACCATTAGCAATACACTGGACACTGGTGTAGCTATCTGGCTTTTATTTACATTTTGTCTCATGTCTAAATTGCTGGTGTATGCCCTACGTCGGCCTCACGTGGGCCCCAAATGAGCACGGGCCTCTGGGCCTGTGCTCATAATGCCCATTGGATAATCCGGCCTTGATTATAGGTATGACTTGCCCCTCCTATTTTATATCTCGGGTTGCTCTGTGAAGCTCCTCAAAACTAGCATCATATTAGGATTAGTCCCACCTCACGTGACCATTCATGGGAGGCTTCGATCCCTCTTTGATTGGAAGGATTGCAGTTATCCCTCCACTTGTCTTGCTCCATCTGAACATGTTGCTCCAGGTACCTGGTGATATTTTCAGTACTTATTTCAGGCAGCATGTAGGTCAGCTGCAATAACAGCTAAAGGCAAACAGGTGATGGCCTCTGGGAATGGTTTCTATGAAATTCTTTAATCAGTGGTTCCCATACGTGTAGGTTTGACAGCAAAGAGAATTAATTGAGGTTATGAGTAGAGACTTCTTTGTGTCCTCGGGAGGAATCTAAAGCTTTTTGAAGTCATGGGAACGAAACATGACATTGCACAGAAGAGGTGAGCTTAATGGATTTCTGATTCTTCTGAAATTGTGAAAACATACTTTATATGGAATGAGGAGCCTCAGTGTCATGCTCCTACTGCAAGCTTTGGACTTACAACCTTTTTTTTTTGTCTATGTTTTTTATTTGGATTACAAACTTTTCAGATTCGATTGCAGATTTTTAATATGAGTGGGTTTTTTTTTTCATATTTTCATCCAGTTATTTAAGACAAACATGGAAGGCAGTCACACATTACGCTCACGTGTCTTCACGTGTCACGTGGTTTTGCCCAGTGTAAAACAAGCTCATAACGCCACTTTTAAGACACTTTTGACAGTGTTTTACTTTGTAGCTCGCACAGTTATTGTTAAGAATTAAGTAAGCGATGTTTGGATTTGAGCAAACAATTTGTCCATATTAGGGATGCACCATTCCACTTTTTGGGAGTTCCGATCCGATACCGATATCCAAAATTTGAAGATACCGATATTTGTCGATACCAAATCCGTTTATGTGAACATTTTTGTGACTATGGTTATTATTACTGTTATAACTGTGTAGGATTTCATTAAGTTGTAATAAATGACCCATCCTTTCTTAAGTTACCTCACCAATACAAATATAATAACATTACAGATCTAACAATTTCAACAAGTTCTACAAGACACATTTTACCCAAATACGATACATGTGTGATTTTAAACAAAAATCTAGCTTTTAGTGAAAGAAATATGTCACATTTTAACATTTAAGGCATTCATTTCTTTTAAAATATGTCCAAAGCATGTCATCAAATACATCTGTGCTGACTTGACTAGTGTGGTATCAGGTATCGGTTGTGGTATCAGTACACTTTTATGAATACCAAGTACAAGTACACACATGGTATTGAGCCAATACCCATACTGATATTGGTATTGGTGCATCCCTAGTCCATATCTTTTATGCATGGTGTTGGTATGCAGCAGCAACACTAAGCTGGGCCTCTTTTAATTTCCTCTAAACTGTTCTCGGGGGTATTAGATTGAATTGAAATTCAAACCAGTCAAGTAAGAAGAAAGAACCAGCTCTTGATCAATAAATGTCTGGAGAAAGGAAGTGATTTGTTACTACAGAACTCTGCTTTCACTTCAACAAGAAAATGTAGAGTCAAGCGGGAGTTTTTGACAGCAACAATTATTTGACGGTGGAGTAGTTATCAGTAATGAATACAGTTTTCTTCCTGCAAATTAATTTAGCTGAATTATTATCTCCAGTTTCCCAGAAGTGACTGGCTTGTTGCCACTCTATGTTCATTTCTCAGCACTGCAGCACTGCAGCCCTGCAGGATATCACACCTTCAAATAAATTATTGTGTTGTAACTTCAATGCAGACACGTCTTTAAAAATTTATGAATCCTTTAATCAATGCTGTTTTACTGAAGGAGAATAGTCTTTGTTGCACCATGCAGCCACTACAGCTTTCCACCTGCTGCTCGTGCTGGTTATCAGCCTGGTCTTTTTCTGAGAGTTGGCATCGTATTCCAGGAGTTGTTGAAAGTCAGCTGATCCCATTAGTATTCCTTTAGTTTGGTTCATCATCATATTCACGCCCAAATCCTGTTGATGGTCAGTGATGGTCCCGGCTCTGTGGGGGAGAGTGTTTTCATCCTGAAAGATGGATTTAGGTCCCAGATTCTGGATATATGGAATTGCCACTGGCTCCAGAATCTTATTCTGACATGTCTGTCTCTTAGTTACACCCCTGACTATAGCAACAGTAGGATACTGGAGGTGATTTTGACACATTTTCGTGATGCGCTATCCACATGTTAAGCTGTGGTGTTCATTCCACAGAAGCATTATCCAAGTTATACCTCACTATAAAAGTGATTAATAATTTCTTCCGATGATGCATAATAAAACAACAATTTGTATTATTAAGGGGGAGAAATAATCAACTAAACACAGATTTCCTTGCTTTTGTGCTACATTTATGTGGCCATATCTATCTCCGAAGACAACATTAGATAGAAAGTTGTGGTGTCAGCATTTATCAGACACAAGCATTGCTGTGTAAAACCATTAAATTCTTTTCTATTTTGACATATTTTTAAAATAGTTTTCAGGCTACCTTTTATTTGCTTTTGTCATTTGATTAGATTAATGCACCAGCAATATAAAACGATAACAGTAGACACTTTTATCACAATAAACACACTTTTTAAGGTATGTGTGGATATGAACATGAACATAAAGACATCTTTTGATGCAGTTTGGATGGGAAAGCAAATGTTTTATTCTATTCATTTAAAGTTTACAATTTTTTTTTTATTAAGTGAGATAGTTTTTGTTCCAAATTTTTAAAAGTCAGCAGAACTTTATTAACTCGTCACTTCTTGTTTTATAGTCCTATTGCCTTCTGCTGACCTATCTCTCATAAACATGTTTCTAAGCCAAAGTAAAAAATGCAGATATGGTTTTTAATCTGCTCCATATCAGACTGGGATTTGAGTTTTGGTTACCATGGTGATACAACCTCCTGAAAAGGGATTCAGGTTTGTGTTACTTAAAAATAGGGCTGGGCGATATGACCTTTTAGTAATATCCCGATATTTTTATGGCATGTCACGATATACGATATATATCTCGATATTTACCTTAGCCTTGAATGAATGCTTTGGTGCATACAATCACATCAGTAAGATGATTTTGTGTCTCCATTAAAACATAATTGTTCATACTGCATTAAGATATGCTGATTTTAAACATTCATACCAAAAGGATGAAATTGTAACGAAGCAAACTGATCAAAACCGTATTTATTGAACAGTTAAAGCAGTGGCAGAAACATGTCATTTTAAAACAAAATAAAGTGACTTTGCATGATGTAATAAATGCAATGTATGAAAATAGGTGCTCGAGGGGGTGACTTTTCAAATGATGAACTATTATAAGGCTTTGCTTTATTGTTACGTTTTTGAGTTGTGTATTTTTTTTAATCGCAGAGTTTAGCGTAGAAATCAGTCTTATAATACAGGCAGAATGTCCTCGTATCGTCTCCAATAAACGGCTTCAGCCAGTTTTTAATTCAGGGTTTGATTCCCACTCCTTTCTGTACTTTCTAGAGACACGATGAGATACATAAGTATTTAGCTTGTGTCACACACACAGTGGATGAGGTGAGTAAGTAACAGAGGTTGTGAATGTAATCAAATATACTTAATTATTTTTGTTTGACGTGGAAAAACTTTGCAATTTACATCCCACAAAAAGTCGCCAAATTTAGCGAGAAAGTGGCTACACGCTGCCTCTCATGATGTAGCACGTAGCTCACGTTATGTATGTAACGAGGTGCGCTTGCTTTAACTCTCTGTGCAAAGCGGTGGAGAGTCGAGGAGGAGGGAGGAAACAAGAAAAACCCGCAAACATAGTCATAGTCACATTGTGAAGACCACAACACTTTACCAGAGCAGAACCACATAATCTCTATAAAAGTTGTTGGTACCAGGAAGACAGATCTGCTGTGCAAAAGGTGTATATGAAGACTCAGGATTTGATGCTGGAGTTTAGTGATATTACTCTTACACATGCTTATAAAATTTGTAAAAACATACTGTTTACCTGGATTATCAGTTGTAGCGGCTCCCCCCCCGACTCAAGGATGACACTTTGCTGATGATTGTTAGGTTTAATGGCAGTAAACCCGCAAATTCACTGTAAGAGCTGAGAAATACACAGAAAAGGCATATAAATTACAATCCGACTCTTACATCCTTTACAATAAATTTAAATCTGTCAGTAAACTCATAAAATTGATTTATGTGGCAATATAAACATTCAAATAGTCTCATTATTAACATATTAAACATACCTTGTTCCTCTGACAACGGGGCTGCTAATGATCAAAAGAAAAGAAAAATATATGTTCTTCTGGAAATCCATAACATTTTTACAGTCTTTTCAGTTGCTGTAAAGTGCGCTCGCACCACAACTGATGGGCGGAAGTACCTTCAAAAATAAAAGCGTTAACCGAGCGTTAACAGTAGCAAATTCTAAAATAAAATATTATCTTAAGAAATTACTTGGAGTTATTTACATCAGTGGTTTGCTATATCCAGATAAAGATAAATTAACCAATCGAAAATGGCACCATCAGATAATCTTTTTGTGCAAGAGGTAACTTAAACCATGCCAACAATAAGTAAGAAAATTAAGCGACGTTCTCCATCTTTGTCTATACAACCACTAGATGATGCCAAAGTAAAGTGTTCCTCTTTTTTTTTTTATCAATCCCAGACAGTTTAGACATGTCCCTTCTGTTTAGGGTTAGAGTAATGGCCTCTGTCCCATGTGTTAATGCAAGCTGCTTATTCTGGCCGAGACTCACTCGGTCTGCCTACTAACTTGAATAATCACCATGTGGTTGGATGCTTTTGCCAACAACTTGCAGTTACATGTGAGTGTGTATCATGTCTTATGTTTGATGTGATTATATCATTGTGTCTTTGTCCACTCTAACACATCCTCTTCATCTTCATCTCCTGCAGGTCTTTTGCTGGACATCATCCTGATTTCCGTCGTTAAGGCAGTGGTGCGTCGACGCCGGCCAGCACATAACAGGATGGACATGTTTGCCACTTTCTCTGTGGACCGCTATTCCTTCCCCTCCGGCCATGCAACCCGCGCTGCCCTGTGTGGGCGCTTCCTGCTGGCTCACCTCGTGCTGGCTGCACCGCTGAGGGTCTTCGTTGTGCTGTGGGTGGGCTTGGTCGGGCTGAGTCGAGTGATGTTGGGAAGACACCATGTGACTGATGTTTTGTTTGGGTTCTGGATGGGCTATTGTCAGTACAACCTGGTGGAGATGCTGTGGCTCTCTCCTCAAACCTTACAAGGGCTTCTAGGACAGTGGGTTTGAAGTTAAAGACAACAGGAAGAGGAGAGAGGGGGAATTAAATCCTTACTGTAAGACCACCTGCACAGTTTTTTTTGTTTGTTTTTACTTTTAGCAGAATGATGTACAAGAGGAAGTGTATTTATAACAGAGTCGAGAGCTCCATCAAACACAGTTTTGTTTTCTGAATCAAATGTCTACTTTTCACGCTTCTTCTGAGGCAGCAGCTGAATGAAATCTATTAATCGTCTACAACGGTAAAACTTTCAAGATGCTAAAATCCAAATTTCTGAGCACACCATTTTATTTAAACCTTTTATCTCTGAGTGGTTTTAATGTTGTGGCTGATTAGTGCATATCAGACAGGAAAAAACTTGATCACTTTCCTCCTGAAGCCACCTGACTAACCTCTGCCACTACACTCACCTTTTCACTTTTCTTGCTGCTCTAGTGATTAGGATGCACCACTACTAAGGGTGTTTAGTATGGTCTGTGAACTTGTTGATCTAACTACACACTGCCTGAAAAAAGCTATTCAGATTGAATTAAAGTCTTATATTTTCATCAATGAAAGCAAACAGCCATAAGTAGTAAGTCCTGTCGGCACCCTACATTGGTCAACTAGTGTCAACTCTGAGCTTTTTGCTCGGTGTTCAGTGCTTTTGTGCTGATTTGTTGTCAGAGTGAGATTTATATACCAGCTTTAAACACGCTCATCAAAGAGATTGTGCAAAAAGTTTGCAGCAGTTATCGACACTTATTAAGCCATCTTCACTGCTTTGCACAAGATTCTGAGGAGAAAGCATGTCTTCCTATGTCCTCTGATTTAAGAAAGTAACCCTTAAGGTAATTTTTTTTTTACTCTGAGTGATGAGATTACTTGTGTTCTCTCTGTATGTGACCTCTAACCTGATATGATCACACATTCCCTTTGTTTCAAGGTCACACAGTAAACATTAATTGCACATTTGCACCGTTTTTATTAATAATCAACTGAGGACTAATCAGCTCCTGAAAGATTACATCTGTAATGCCATCTTCATTAGCAATGTAGATAAGTACAAACCTGATTAAATCACCAGAAGTGCTACGTAAGTTAGCCTGGCATGCTGTAGCTTTCAATCCTCATCAGATTTTTGTGTTTTTTTAATCAAACTATTTCTAATAAATGCTCATACAGGTAAAAAAAAAAAAAAAAAAGTCACTTGAATTCCACATTGTTTATTCAAAAGACAAATAGACCTAGATGTAATTTTCTCAAGACGTTTCACCATGTAATGAGGTCGATGGTGTTTGCTCAGCTGTCTGTGTGAGGATGAAGAGGTCAGCTTACCGATAGACTGTCGAGTTTATCTTCCTGTGTTATGGATATGGCCATCTGAATGAGGGGGGAGCATTTTTTATCACTATAATTGTTACATATGGCAGAGTAGTTTATATTGATCGGACTGGGACCTGGGACCTGAGAGAAGTGTCCTTTGAAAGACTTTAGATGTTTCCAGAGTTTCTCCTGAGTCTGTCTTGGTATAGTGGAGTCTCAACATAGACTGCCATTAGTGAGAAGACATTCAAGCTGATTTTCCTTCAAATATCTGCTTCCGTGGGACGAGAATGAGACTTGCAAACCTTCAAGACATCCAAAAGATTTAAGATTTGTAGATTTTTCAGGCTTAAGGTGATCAAAGGTGTGTCATTTGGGATGTGCTGCAGATTTCCCAGTGGATGCTCGAACACAATTTGATAGATAACAGGAAAGCTTGTTAGAAAATCTTCTCCAACACTTAGAGGTTTTCTGATTCTACCACGTAAATGTTTGAGCTGTTCTGCATGAGTGAGCAAGGCTTAGTCAGGTAAGCATGTGTCCTGATACTGAAGGCAGCAAAGATTTGTTTTCCCAGTTCATTCCCATTGTCCTAAGCTATGGAGGAACTACGTGACACTGCAAAGAGCATCATATGTTCTGGGGAGCGATGCTTATCTGACTCGCCCTAACTTACTGACACGGAGCAGCTGGAGCTTGGCATGGTTGTATTTTCACTGTGTCAATACATATTCAAACATGTGTCCTTTATGTCCTGCGTATATTGATGAGCGTGGCCCTTCTTCCCTCAGATGAGTGATTTAAAAGTCAAGATGACTACATTAGCTGATGCCACAGGGTTCCTTTATATGAGCAATTTCAGTCCCCCATAGCTTTTTTTTTTTTTTTAAATATAATCTCCACAAAGGTATACTGTATTTAATAATCTTGAGTAGAAGGTAAAAAATGGGTACATACTATATATTCACATCTTCACTTTTCAGCAATATGAACAAAACATGAATAACTGTGGAAAACCAAGTTAAAATGTGCTGTTTATTTTATTTATTGATATTATTATTATATGGAAGGTTTTAAATGTTTACTGCATGAGTAAGTGTTAAAGGGCACTTTTACTTGATGTTTGACTTTAAACCAAAAAAGAGATATGATTGAAGGTCCAAAAAGAGTTGCAGGATCAGCTGTAGTTTTACTTTGCACAGATAACATCCCATTTGTCATTCGTTGTGCAAAACTAATATACTCACAGCATTACAGACACACCATGACACTGCAGTGAGGACTGTGCTCTGATTTCATACAGCTTGCATTAATACATGAAATTAGGCATTTAGTATATTTTTGTATCCTAGAAGTCATTATCTAATTTATTCGCCATCTTTTCAAGACAATATGACCAAGTTTGTTTAATTTCAAATCTTACTCTTGAATCATATACTGTGAAAGCATTTTTTTCTCTTTTTCTCCAACCTGTTTGGTAAAAAGGCAATAATGTTTAGCTTACAGACAGAATTCTGCAAGTTATTTCTCCTAATCCCCATGTCACTGAGCACTTTTTTCTTTGACATGGCTTTCAGGTTAATGTGCGTTTTAATTGTTTAACTTGTTGGTCAGTGACCACTGTATTTCCAGAGGGTTTGTGGATCACAAATCTATCATTTTTTATAACCAGTGGAAATTGTGTTAAAATAGATCTGTCCGAGCATGAAACACAAACAAAAAACTATATAGCCTACATTTCAAAGTTCATAAAATCTTTATTGGATTTAATGTGTGTAACATAGCTTTTGTAAAAACCTACAAGACTGTAACAACACTTAATAATTTCTCATCAGGTCACATGTCCCTGTATGATGAATAATGGCAGTTTAGTTTTTGAGAGACATGTTGGAGATCCTCAAAGGCAATAATTTGTTTGGAGATAAGGCTAAAGCTGCAGAAGGAAATATGAAGAATTTGTTTGCAGACCACGATGTGACATTTTCAAGGTTTAGACTGGGGGGGGGAAAAAAACACACTGTAGTTAACCCTTTATTGCTTAATGAATATCTGAGTCTGCATACGTTTGGGGAGTTAAACTTTACCCATAGTCACACAAAAACTTCATTATGAATGTGTTTGAAAGCATGCACCATTTTCCATAACACTTCCAGCTTTCTAGTCACGAATAAAAGATTCATTTTAAACCATGAACTGGGACCAGCAGTGAAGGTGTCGAAACTTGGGTGTGTGTTTGATGTAAGCACTGTCACAGGCTGGTGATGTGTGTGTGTGTGTGTGTGTGTGTGTGTGTGCGCAAGCCTGCAGGAGGCATGTAAAAGCTGAAGTAAACCTTTTCAGGTCCCTTCTTTACTGAAAAGCATGAACTTTTTAGTAAAATCATCTTTTGACTTGAAGGCAAGTTTTGTTGCGCATAATTGCTCTTTCTTTGCCATGTTTGCGTGTTAAGCTGGATTATAGGGGCAAGAAAGAACAAACACAACCCGGAAACCGGAGCGTTTTAATCTGCAGGTGCTTCTTAGTATCTGTAGCCCCATTTTGCTTTCTCCAATCATAAATCTTCTGATCATTTAGTTTGAGTATTTAGTTTTATTGTACATGTATTTACGTTATTTCCTCTGGTTTTGACAGAATGAATGTTTTGTTGAAGTGCTGTTTTCAAATTAGAATATTCTGCTTTACTTTTGGGAGATTTTTTAACTTTGAACCATTTTTTTGTTGGGGGGGATGGGGGTTGGTCCGTCGGTTTAAACCAGATCTGGACATCTGTAATGAACTGAAGTTATTTATCAGACTGTTCCATCGCTGACTGTTTGATTGACCTGTGCCAAACTGGGTCCACTTGCGCAATAACTGAGCACCTTCTGCGTGCTGTCGGTTCATCGAAGTGGCAGCATCTCACCTCCTGGTTTCATAAACCACAGTTGCTAATCTGAATATGCTGAATTGTGAATTTTGTGACCAAATTTAATTGTTTTTATGGTTGATTTCAGTGCTGTTTTACAAACTTGGTGAAACTTCCTAGAAGTCCAGAACTAAGAATAAGGTTAAATCTCTCCAAGTATGTTATTGCACTTTTTATATTTGTGTTTTGGATAGATTGTAAGTGTGACTTATTTACTCAAAAGTTTCATATATTTCAAATCAAGGGAATTCATTTTGTTGTTTAACTCTTAAAGATAGGCAGCAGTTCTCACAAAGACTCTTGCACATCATCGTATCTGAAGTTTCTTTTCAGCGCACTCAGTTTTGCCTGCCAAATGCAATGAAGTGTACTTTGTGTTAACTGTATACATCTTATTCTTTGGTATCTTAACACTGTATACAGAATGTAAACATGTTGGTGTGATTGCACTGTGGTATTAATAGATTTAAATTGGCTGTAAAATATTTTCTCATGTTTAATCGTAAGAATTTCTGATTAAACTTGGAACAAATCTAAAACAGGTTCATGTCATGTATAATAAACAATGTGCACATCTTTTAAGCAAATTGTTTTCCTTATGATCTTCATCAGTTTAAACTGTTTTTGAACCATAAGCCTATAAATGTGAGTTTTTGTCTTTCGAGAGAGAGAGTTTGGGTTTGCACAATAGAATTCTCTTTTTCTTTAATTCCACCTTTATTTAACCATGATGGTCAATTGAGAACCAATTTTTATTTGCAATGATGACCTGAGCCAGAAGCAACAGTTATGGTATGGTCAATAGGAGTCGGTGTCATAGAGGAAATATATTGTTCCTTTCAGATATAAAAAGACAAAAAAGTATTTCAATCACATTTAGATTTCCATACGTCTGATAGTGTCTGAACTGATGTGTCCTGCTTTTGTTTTGGTTTTTTCTTTGTCCAAAATCAATCATTCAATGAGAGCTTTTTACTGCAACATGGAGAATTTGCCAAGAAGCTTTCAAGTATTTTTATTAGAATGGTTATTATCATTATTCGGTTTTTAAAATATCTATTCATGATCTTCTTTCACCACAACTTTAACATAGTATTTCTTTACTCACTGCCCTGCATGTTTCAGATATTTCTGTATTTTAGTGGATTGCTAAGGAAGATCCCACAAGTCGTCAGCAGGGTGTAAGTCGTGTTTTTGAGCATGTGAAGTGGATCAATCTAGATCTTGATCTTCCTCAATACTTTGGATTTACTGCTATGCATGCCAGGTATGTTGCAGAAGTTAGCGTAACAGCAGGTTCTTGAGTTCAGTTTCTTTTTCACAGAAAAGACCATCTGGCAGCCCTCCTGCAGTTCCACTCTGCCTTGTCTCCATTAAACCGCCGGCCAGTAAATCTGCTCCTGCAGAAGTTACTCTCATTTCATTTCATGCTTTATATCCGGCCTTGTTGACTAGAATAAAATGAATAAATAAAAGTGTGATAAAAATAAAAGATGTGCATAAAATCAAAATAAAAGTAGTAAAATTCATCATTCTGAACCTTCTAAACAAGTTGCATCTTTTTATTGACTTACTTTACTGGAAGCAACTAAAGCCTCCTAAATATCCATGAAGGTCAGACTTTAGAGGTTAGAAAATATTAAATCAAATAAGGTTTTAGGTTTTATATAACCAGAAGTTGGAATATATAGACAGACCAGATTAGGATATTGAGAGGTCAAAATTCTAAATAATTTTGCATCCGCAGATAGAATGACGCATGTGATCGCTGTTAATAGATCACTGATTAGCAATATCAACTTCAATTGGGACACAAACTGAACTTTAGTCAAAGTAAAACTAATCTAGTTTATGCAAACATCACTCCGCTGGATAACTGCCATTTAGGAGGCAGGATGAGAGTAGAAAAAAATAAAAATGTCTTCATTCACTCCTCGTATATATAAGTCTGTGCTGAGGAGATGCTCCTCCACTTGACTGACGCAGGAAGTCATCTGACAAGAATTTACAAGGTAAGAGAGATTATACTCGTCTTTCTGGTGTTTTCGGTACACTACTTTTGAGACAATAAAGCTTTAATAATGTATTTCCATCCATCCATCCATCCACCGGCTTTACCTGCTTGTTGGAATATCAGATCACAGGCAACTGGAGGCTATCCCAGCTGCCATCAGGTGTGAGGAAAGCTACACCCTGCATGGGTCAACAGTAAATTCATAGATTAGGGTTCAAACTTTTTAAATATGGTTGATTTATGGTTGGATTTTTGGAGACAGGCTGATTAACTTCCATGTTTTTGCCATGACATGTTCACAACTTTCTCACTGTAATAATACTGTAACAGGCTTGAGTTTGTTCCTAATTTTTGTGCTTTCTAAGAAGCTCGAAGGTGCAATCCTGTATTCGTTACTACTTGGATTTTTAGAAACTGATAAAGTTTTATGACTGCAGCTGAGATTAAGAAGTGTAAAATGTGGATATTCAAACATTGGCTGAATTAATTTTTCAGCACATTCCAGTTGATGTGAGATTCATAGCAAGTAATGCTCCTGTTTTAAATGTAGATTATAGCCTAGGATGGATTTTCTTTGTGCCTGGGTCAATGAATTGTGTGGCTTTGTTTTGTGTGAGATATGGGAATATAAACATGTTACAACCAGCAAAGCAGCCTTTAGGTTTCAAATGTTTGAACAAACTAAGAATAAAAAAGATGAACTGCAACTTTAATTTTTTTATTAAAACTTTCCATCAAAATCTTTCTTTGTCTAAATCAGCCAGAAAACCACTGACCTGTTTGTAAGAGGTCTCTTTTAGCCATGTTTACAGTTTCTAATGCAACTGTTGAAAGGAAATTGTTCTTTTTTGGAAAGTTAAACTGAACCTAGCGATAAAATATTCCCTATCATTTTACCCTTATGGTTTAAAACATTTGCTGCTGCTACTTACAATAACACCATGGCCAATAAATCAATGCATGAAATATCTTTGTTTGGACCAAGAAGAGTTGAGCAGACTTCGTTTTTCAGACCAAGGTGCCAAAAAGATTATTCCTGGGAAGAATAAATGAGTAACTGATGGAAAGGACCCATCACTGTTTACAGATTATCAAGTCAGCCTCTCCAGAAGCTAGGAATGAAATCAGTCAGTTTTTATGTTTGGTCTAAGATGTAGTGAAGTCTGAGAAGATCATGCAGAAGAAAGGAGGGAGTGAGTGCATGTGTAGGGGTGAAGACAGGACCAATAAGATTCCAGGACCTTCTTTTAATAGAAGGCGTTGCAGCTGCCAGTTGCTGCAGCTGTTAAACTGTAGATGAAAGAATAAAAAGTTGGGGGGAAAAAAAACACACATTCATCCGGTGTAAGGGGTGCAAGACTTGTTTGATGAATAAGCGTGAATAAGAGAGAAAAATATTTTTCACTGCAATCTATGCAACACAAAAGTTTAATCAAACAAGCCTTCAGTCACAGACCGTCTATGATCGAAGGCTTGTTTGATTAAACTTTTGTGTTTCATAGATTGGAGCATGCAGCTTCTTTTTATTCTTATAAATGAAAAAATAAAGAAATAGAAGGAAGATCTTCTTATTTTGAGACACATCTCCGTTTAGAATGAGGCATCCATCCATCATTGATCTTGTATGGGTCATATAAATTCAGTGACACTTTTATTTGACCTTTTCCAATTGTCTTAAGCATCTTAAAGAATATATTTTAATTTGCCTTAATATTGTAAAAAAAAAAAAAAAAAAAAAAAAAGAATAAATCTTCAGCTATATTTAAGAGTTCTGCCTCCTCCAGATGACATTAAACCTCATAATCTCATTAAACTAATTGTAAAGTACTTTTCTGAACATGAACGCACTCAGGATCTATTTCACTTTGAGAAATGATACGTTTCACTCTTATTTATAAAAGTGTATGTGGCTTTTTTTTTTTTAGGAAAACGATAAATGTACAGCTAAAAGCCGACTAGCCAAAAGTAATCAGTTCATTTAAGAAACCTCAAACACCTTACATAATCCTTTAAATATCGAATACAGTTTAAACATTAGGTGGTAATAAAAGTACAGAGTCCTGCTGTCTCCCCCACTGAATGTTAAAGTCACAAAAGAAAATGTGAAAGTTGTATTAATGAGAATTGTGATGAGTTCTTAGTATGATGATTTAACCACCACTGCTCATATCACCCTGCTGGAACAGTTGCTTTTAGTTTTATCCAGTGTTACAGAAGTGTAAAGCCTAAAAACTTATGAAATTAGAAAATCAGGTCAAGACGGTCCTGTTCCTTATCATTTAAAGCTTTCATCAGGATTTATTGCATCATCTTTGACTTTTATTTCTTTAAATTCTCTCTTTGGAAACAATGGAAACAAACTTCTGTTTGGAAATCTTTGCCTTTGTTCTCCCGTTAAAGCTGTTGCACAGCTGACTCATCAGACTTTCAGTCTGGCTTTAGGAAAGGGCCATAGTACAACTACAGCAGCTCTAAAAGTAATGAAGAATCTTATTGACACTCCCAGACAACAGACAAAACATCCCAGCTTTTTCTGTAGATAAAGGCTTCTGACATTGTGGATCATACATAACCAAAGCAATACCTTATCAGGGTTTGACTTTCTGAGTCTACTGGCTCATCTAAACCAGAAAAGTTATACAAACCCTGTCCTGGTGGAATGCTACAGTGGAAGTTACATTATCTTTCTTGTGACAGATATCAGTTCCTGAAAGCAGACGTTATCTCATCTCTCTGCTAAAGTGATTTTCTCTGTGCCCCCCGGTGTTTTTACCTGAACTGCGACCACCTCGGTCAGAATATTCCTTTTAAAAAAATGGTTTTTAAATCTTAGTGTCAGAAAGTTTGAAAGGTTTAACCCTTTATAAGGCATTCAATGAAATACCTTGAAATTAGACATTTTAACCTAAAATTGTCCTTCTGGTATGTACCAAGATGTCCATTCTGTTGTTACATTTTGTTTTATTAAATTTGTTTTATGCTGAAAGGGTAAGAAAACAAAGTGATCAAAAATAGCCACTTGCCTTATAAAGGGTTAACTGATGATGATCATTATAACAATATAAAGTTAGGCTTGTACTCAAGTCTCGTGAAATAGTTTGTAAAGCTGTTATTGTTGCATTGTTGGGCAGACACATTTCTAAAGGTGGCTTTCATCATTCATCAGGAAATGGGTCACTATTTGGCAGGAAGAATAAAAAAGATCCAATCATGTAAATTCTCATTCATCGTGCAAATCAGCTTACGGTGTGTCAACAATGATTGGTTAGAGATATAACTACATGACCTCTGACCATTTATTGTCACATTCTGGCAGGGAGGTATGAGTAGAGCAAGTGAGTAACAGCATATCTAAATCGATTTACCGGTACACAAAGTAATTGGAGAGTGGTAGTCGACAGATGAAGCCCTGTCCTGCAGTGGCATATATATAGATATAGATGTGGCACAAGTATAGACCAGGAAGTGACATCCAACACTGAAAACCACAGAACAGACTGAGGGAAATATGGAAGAAAGAAATCTGATAAGAAGTTAACTTGAGGCCTTCATCTTATCCTCTTGCAGCTCCATCATGGTGCACAAAGTAGCAGTGATTGGTGCAGGCCCCTCCGGTCTGACCAGCATCAAAGCTTGTCTGGATGAGGGCTTGGTTCCAACTTGCTTTGAAAGCAGCGATGATATGGGTGGACTCTGGAAATTCAAGGTAAGTACTCATTTTAAATGAAATCACTGCTTTTTTCCCCAAGCTACTGATGTAAAACTGAGTGAGATGAACGAAGCTGCTGTCATTTTTACCAGCGTTCAGCCTTGTGACGACCTGTAAAAACTGTTTTTCTGCAGGAAGTGTCGGAGCCAAACAGGGCCAGCATCTACCGTTCCCTTACCATCAATATCTCCAAAGAGATGATGTGCTACAGTGACTTCCCCATCCCAGCTGATTACCCCAACTACATGCATCATTCTAAAATCCTGAAGTACTTCAGGATGTATGCAGAGCACTTTAAACTACTACAACACATTCAGTTCCAGGTAAAAGGGGAGATAAAAAATCTTTTAATTTTTTACCACAGTTTGATAACCTTCTGAAAACTCATACATTCGTTAACATTTTGTTACAATTTAGACGTCAGTGAAGAGAATCACAAAGAGACCAGACTTTTCTCACACTGGTCAGTGGGAAGTGGTGACAGAGAACAAAGATGGACAAGAGGAGAGGCACGTCTTCGACGCAGTTATCTGCTGCTCCGGTCACTATACCTACCCCAACCTGCCACTCAAAGATTTCCCAGGTAGATGTGTGTTTTGGGCACACTTTCCACACATCCTCCCTGCTGTTCTTTATTTTATTATGTTCCAGCAAATAAGAAACAAGACAACATCACAAATGTGTTGCAGGTATTGAGACATTTGAGGGAAAATACTTGCACAGCTGGGACTACAAGGGTCCTGAGGACATGCATGGGAAGACCGTGGTGGTCATTGGGATCGGCAACTCAGGAGGCGATATCGCTGTGGAGACCAGCAGAGTTGCTAAGCAGGTTCTTATTGCTCTTGTTTTCTTTTGACATGAAGCACATGGTCGCATGTTAAGTTGCATCTCCCTCATCGTGCAGGTGTACATGAGCACTCGGCGCGGTGCCTGGATCATTCGTCAGGTTTCTGATAACGGACTGCCAGTGGACATGAAGTACAACACCCGCTTTGTCCACATCCTGTTCCAGCTTCTGCCTATCAACTTCTTTAACTGGTTTGGTGAGAAGAAACTCAACGCGATGTATGACCACACCATGTATGCCCTCAAACCCAAACACAGGTAGGTACTTGGATTACTGCTCTTGATGTTACATGGAAGTAATGAGCACTAATTATTTTAACTTACTTCTCTGGGATTGGGGAAGTAAAGCACATAAGGTGTTTATTGGCATCTGATTGCAGTGGCTATAGGCTCTGTCAAATAGTCTAAAACTAAACTAATTGTGACACATTAATGCTGCAGCTTAAGCTATTTTAAATAAATGTTATATCATGATTATATCTTAGATCAAACAAGTGTAGAAATATATCAGTTATTGATGCAGAGTGATAGTTTAGTCTCCAAATAGGGAGCATTTAACAGCAACAACATGGCAGTGTGCAGGAGCTGTGATTTGGCTTACTGTCATCCAAAAGAGAACATCCTTTGACTGGAGAACTGATGGATCAACAACTTTATAGTATTAATGGTGGCCCAAACATATGTAGTTTCCACTAGCCGTCCTCCTGACCTCACAGTCTCCAAATCAGATGCAGTTCTCCCCTGGATTTCAGTGACAAATGTTGTAGCTGCTCATGGAAAACTTGCTGAGTGTCAGAGAAAAGGAATAAGATTGCATCTCAGGGCTGCTGTTGAATCATTTGCTGCAAGTCCCAGTAGAACCTGGATAGACTGAAATGGGAAAAGAGATCCAAAGCTCCAGTTTGCACATCAACAACCCGTAAAAATCGACATTCAGATTCAGTCAGATGTGTTTTTTTGGTGGAAAGGTCCTTTCAGGGGCAGCCAGGTTGTCCAGGCTCGTCAGAGCAGCACAGTGAAGCGATGGAACACAGGTCGGCATTCAGCAGTGAAACTGTAGGTTGATGTCGGAAAGGGCACAAGAGGCCTCAGTCTTTCAGGAGCTGAGAGGATGACCTCACAACCCTGCAGCCTCTCTGCTGACCCCTTTAGAGACAACCCACTTATGGTCAGAGTGTTACCCACACGGCAGACCTAAAAGACTCGCCGTCTGATGAAAACTCTTTTCTCTCCAAAATCCCTGATTATTGGCAGAATTTCCATAATTAGAAACCTACAGTTCTATATTGCAGCCACATATCATATTTCTGGCACAACAACTGTTGGCCTTTTAGTAAAGCCCCAGTTTGCTGCCTTCACTGCCATCCTCCATGAAAAGAATAAACACTCACATAAATACAGTAGACACACTTTTGCAACAGTCTAAACTGGCCAAATCTGCTTTCAGCAAACATTTTAGGTTCTTAAAAGACTGTGGCAAGTACATTTTATCCCAGGTTCCACTGTGAGTGGAGGTTCAGGTCATTTAGCAGTCCCTCACATGAGTTTGATGAACAACTTTAACCTCTTTGGAATCACTTTACAGTTTTTTAAGCATTGTATACATCCCAATGAAAGCTAGCTGTTGAATGTTAATGTCAGATTTTTTATCACACTACACTGACTAGTACATATGACTGACTGTTTAGGGGTGCCCAGCTCCCGTCCTCGAGGGCCACAATCCTGCAGGTTTTCCATGTGTTGCTTTTCCAACACATCTGACTCAAATTAATCTACACTATGCAGAAATTTATTGGTTGCTGATCCATTTAATATGAGCCAAGTGTGTTGGAACAGGGATATATTGAAAACCTGCAGGACGTCGGTCTTTGAGGACCGACTTTGGACATCCTTGGTTTACGTCCTCCACACAAAACCTTTTCCTGCTGAGATTCCAAGTACTGACTTGGAATCAGTACTAAAAAATATAGTTTTCCTCTTGCAACCTCTGCTTAGCTTCTCTCAGCAAATCTTGCAAAACAACTGTGTTCAAAACATCTGGATTTCAGTCTCCTCATCAGCAGCAACTCATCTTTGCGAGTTGCAAAAGGCTGATGCTATGTCTTTAAAACCAGGCTTAGAATTAACCTCTTTTGGCAGAGTTTATAATTAACTACATACTATTTATGCTGTTTTATTAGTATCAACAGTTTGTTTGGGGGATCAGTTTTATTCTTTATTCATATTCTTTTTTATTTGTTGCTTGTGGTTACTTGTATGAAACACTTCTGTGCAATGAAAAGAAGTGATTTATTGATGTCTGCTCGTCTTGTGTCTTGCTGCCTCATCAGGCTCTTCAGTCAGATTCCAGTGATCAATGATGATCTTCCCCTTAAGATTCTGTCGGGGTCAGTCATCATCAAACCAAACGTTAAGGAAATCCGGGGCTCCTCTGTCGTGTTTGAAGATGGCAGCATGGTGGAAAAGGTCAGAATTGCCTTCGAAGTTTTCTTCAAGCACCTTTTTTCACTCTGTGCAATTTTAAATGTATGCGTCTCTTTTATTACAGGTAGACACGATTGTGTTTGCCACAGGGTACAATTACGACTTCCCCTACCTGCCAAACAATGTCATGTACAAGTCTGGGCACCGTGTAGGGCTGTACAAGCATGTTTTCCCTCCTAACATGGAGCATCCCACCCTGGCTGTTGTTGGTTTCATCCATGCGCTTGGAGCCATCATGCCTCAGGCTGAAATACAGGCCCGCTGGGTCACACGTGTCTTCAAAGGTGAGGCTATAAAGCTGATTTATATCCTGTCAATAGTCTTGATACTTCTGAAATTCATGGCAGTCTAATGGTCTCTTTATTTCTCCTATTTTATTCTTCTCAGGATATAAAAAACTGCCCTCAAACCAATCGATGATCAAGGCTGTTGAAAAGGACACGAAGGACATTGAGAATCAGTAAATATTCCTTTCTTTGAACCACATGATCATCACATTTCATACATTTAACCTACACTTTTATTTAATCTAGTAATCTTACAGTAATTTCTCAACCACTTCCGCAGCTACATCGTGTCCAAACTGACACCACTGCAGGTGGATTTTGTTTCTTACATGGACGAAGTAGCTGGAGAGATTGGAGTACGGCCAAGTCTGCCCTGGCTCTTCTTGACAGACTATCCTCTGTTTAAGAGGGTTTTATGGGGACCAGTTACTGCTTACCAGTACCGCCTGATGGGACCAGGGAAATGGGAAGGAGCCCGTGAGGCCATCTTCACCCAGTTTGACCGCATGTACCAGCCCCTAAAAACCAGAAAGGTCTGTGAGCGACTTCAACCATTTTTCTTATTATATTGTTTGTAGTCCTGAACTTACAACAGCACGTTATCGTAACGCTATCGTTGTTTTCCAGCTGGTGGAACAGGAGCCTTCCTTTGCTGGACGCCTGGTAAAGCTGAGTCTTACACTCATGGTCGGAGGAGCCGCAGCATATTACTTCCATACACGTAATCCCGACACCATCCCCACCCTGCTGTCCAACCTCCGTCCACATACAGTCTGATCCGACTGCATCAGCCACGCCATGCAGAACTCTGAAAGATACGAGGCAAACACCTTATCTACTGTTTCTAGATCTGTTAGAAATTCATTAAACTTCTGTTTCGATTAGGATTATATAATGGAGGTTCCTCTCTACTGAGCAGCTGATTGATGATGTTTTGTTGTATCTTTACTATTTAATGTATTTAAATCTTTTTTAGCAACCAATTTCACTGAGCTATGTTTTATATAGAAATGTTTTATGGAGTGAAATGTAGCTCTATTGTAGCAGCCACTCCTTGTACAGGGACTCCTGGCGCAGCGCCTAAAGTAAATAGTATGATATCAAATTTTGTAGAGATGATAACCAAACTTTGCATTGACTATTGCTGAAAATAGATTTTGTGTTTAGGTCAGGACTTTGGTTTTCCTCACAACATCTACTGATTGTAATAGAGACCAGTTAATAATGAAACTGGGATTTCCAGAGTAACAAATAAACATTATCTACATCTTCAGCTTTCAAAAGCTCCGTATTTTCATAGTGACAAATAAATTATTTGCACATAGACTTAAAGCCACACCCATTGTTTTTTTTGTTTTTTTTTTTTGTTTGTTTTTTTTTACTATATATAACTGTTAATTAGACTTTCTGGTGTTGTGGTCTGCAGTAATGCTGTTTGGACTGAATTATCACATCTATGTTTCAGATTATTCCATGTTTTCTTTAATAACTTGTCTTTGTGAATTCTGTAATTTGTTTTTTTTTTTTTCTTTGCCTGTTTGGCAGCTAATGTAGGTTTATGCCTCATATCTGTCCTCTTTTGGCCTTTATCCTGTTCTTATATATACTACCCTGTTTCCACCGTCTCCTGACTGATTTGATTTGTTCATATCTGATGCTAATCCAGTATTGCCTTTCCATTCCAATTTATGTTCGTTCTTTCCAGATATGGATCATGCGTTAAGATATCTTAGTGTGTCTGATTAAAGTAACTTGAATTTGTCACCAGTTTGCCTCCTTTGTCTGTATTTGTCTCTGTCATTATTAAATTACATTTGTGACAGCTGGATTGTTAATTGCCAGGAAAAAATAAGATCAAGCAAACTTTATTGGTTTCCATTAGATAATTTGAATGTGCTATATGTTGTTTATGTGAATATAATTCTTTTATAGATTCTGCATATATTATTTTTTTTATAAAAGAAAATACTTGAATAAAAAGTGTAGAAAACAGTTCAATGCACCCTGAAGAATTAAATCTTTGTTACACAGGTAACACGAGGGGATTTGGGCAGAATAAAGAACATTTTTTCCAGCTATATGTACAATAGTCCCCTCTTTTTAAGCTATGTGTGGAATTTTATGGACATTACAGCTGTGATATATGTATACAAACTAAAACATTTCATTCATGCTCCACAACTGAGTTTGTGAGTCAGGAAGGTCTGTATACCAAGTTCACTGGGTGTATAAAGGTTTGTAGTCCCCAAGATGTAAAACCAAGCATTTTAAAAAGACAGCCTTATCTTAAGAACTATTCTTAAGCTTAATAAGATGTGACCGTGGTTTTTTTCGTGTTTGCAAGCCATGTTTTCTGATTAAATTCAAAGGTATAATGATACAGAAACAATGTCTGATGTGTTTGCAGTATTTTTATGCAACTTTATATTTATTGTGTGCTTTAATGTCCAAGCTGAATCATCATCAGATATAAATAAAGTTACCTGGCCTGACCTGACCCAGCTAAACAAGGGGACAATGCACCTTTTATCTGTGGCATCTTCAGCAGTGCCTGGTCCAGAGGACACCATAGGACAGTTAACCATGGAGGAGGTAGAGATGGTGTGGCGATGTAGAGCCAATCCCAGCCAGGCCACAAAACAGGGTGATTTGCACACATGATGAGGAAATGATGAGGTCAACAGGAGACAGCTGTACAATTCATAACGCCAAAGTTGTCACTGAAATGACTCCCATTCATCAGAGGAGATTAAAAAAAATTAAACTGGGCTTTTGTTAATTGATCCAAGTTATAAGATAACATTAACAAACATCAGTTCACGTTTAGACAACTGTAATGCCCTTTTACAGAGGAGTGGACCAGGCTTTTCTGCACCGTCTGCAGCTGCCCGGCTTCTCGGGAATACCAGGTAACATGCCCACGTCACTCCTGTTCTGTGCTCACTAATCTGGCTCCTGGTCCAGTTAAGAGTTCAGTTCAAAGTCCTGCTGTTTGTTTTCTTGTCCATTCACAGCCTTGAACCAATTTATTTAAGCAGTTTGTTGACTCCTCACCAGCCCAACAGAACCTTGTGCTCATCGCAACATCACCTGCTGGTGGTCCCTCAATCCAGGTACAAACGGTGGGGTGATCGTGCCTTAGCAGTGGCTGGGCCCAAACTGTGGAACTCTTTGGACCTGGCGTTGTGCTCCATCCCTGACCTACTCCCGTTTAAGACTCGGCTCAAGACCCATTTATTTAGATAACCCTTTGATATATAAGGCTGATACATCAAAAACCAACACCATCATTTTAATCTTTTCAAGTGTACTGTTTTGTTTTTTTATTTGTTTTTGTCTCTCTGTCCAGTACTTTGATCTCATGCGGTTGTTGTAAAGTGCTTTATAAATCAAATTTTGATTTGATTGATTAATTGATTGAACATCCCAACACTGCCTGGACTTGACAATTGAGGGAAAAGCTACAGACAGTAATAACAGATTAGTGCATCTTTCACGTGTACCAGGTCCACTTTGATTTAGTAAAAATTCATGCTGTTAAACATTATATTGAAGTTTAGTAAAACATATTATTGGCCTGCTAAACATATATTAGTTATATTTAAATACATGATATTTGAAATATATTGTTTCTGAGAGTTGTGATGGACTGGCGAGCTGTCCAGGGTGTACCCTGCCTGTCGCCCAAAGCCAGCTGGGATAGGCTCCAGCTTCCCCGCGACCCTGAATTGGATTAAGCGGTTAGGAAAATGAATGAATGAATGAATGAAGGAATGTTTCTGAGAGCTCTGTACCGCTCACATACTCAAAACATATCTCAGAATCCTCTGTGGTATTTTACACGTCATCCGGCCTCCAGTGGATTTATTGAGATTGTGCAGTTATAAACATTCCTGAAAAGACCTTTTTTTTCCAGTGTTGCCTTGAATGATAACACAAATGTTTGTCTATAAGGCGTAAAAGTCTTTGAGCACATTCTTTTGTCATCATCCCTTCACTTTAGACTGATCACTATAATTAAACAAATGACCTGCATAATAATAACGAAAAAGAAATCATGCTTAAAAAGACTAAAAAAAGATTGGTCTATGCTTGAGGTTTAGCTGATAAAGACATGAAGACAGTGATACACAACAAGTCCACCTGAATGGAAAAGTGGATTTTTATTCTCCATGAAAGTAGTTAAAAGTGTTTTTATGTTTGTTCATTAACTTTTTTTTTTTTTTTTTTTTTTTTTTTAGTGTTGCTTAATGCTTGCTAAAGGTAAAGTTACACCTTCCCCCTGCTTCCTCTTTAACTCCTGATCATTCATTTGTTTTGCACTGTGACTGAAATATTTCCGCTCCACCCAACAGGTTTAAAGTCCCTCCCCTCCACTACTGTTTAACTGATTCAGTAAAAGCAGCAGCGGGTCATGCAAGTCTATGCAAGCCTACACATTGTTTGACATTTTGGCAAAAGCTGCACATGACTTTTAAGTGGCTTAAGGAGGAAGGTAAGACCAGCTATAACAACATCAGTGTTCTTCAGTGATAGAAAGAGGTTTCTTTATCTGCCTTTAGTTTCCAGCTGGTGGCCAAAATGAGTTTAGAAAAAGTCAGTGAGTGCACCTACCACGTAATGTATGTAAATTATATAAAATGTCGATGTTTACTTATAGTTTTGCATTTTTCTGAAACATTTCTGACTGGTAGTTTCCTTCCCTTTTCCAAGCACTGGGTAATGGCTCGACGTGTCGCAATAGTTGGAGCAGGCAGTTCAGGCTTGGTCTGTATCAAGACATGCGTTGATGGGGGATTAGAGCCTGTCTGCTTTGAAAGTAGTGATGACATTGGTGGCCTGTGGAAGTTTAAGGTGAGTGGCTGGACAGTTTAAGGTATCCTGTTTCTGTCTTGCATGTGAGAAATCTGAACAAAGCAACACCAAATAAAACAGTAAAATGTCCTTGTCAGTGTCTAGTTTTTATCAGCTTCAGCC